>NC_042957.1:76655341-76772841 GCF_901001165.1 Salmo trutta | reverse complement strand
GTAACCCTGTGGTAAACCTCTGTCATTAATACATCTGTAACCCTGTGGTAAACCTCTGTCATTAATACATCTGTAACCACGTGGTAACCCTCTGTCATTAATACATCTGTAACCATGTGTTAAACCTCTGTCATTAATACATCTGTAACCATGTGGTAAACCTCTGTCATTAATACATCTGTAACCATGTGGTAAACCTCTGTCATTAATACATCTGTAACCACGTGGTAACACTCTGTCATTAATACATCTGTAACCATGTAGTAAACCTCTGTCATTAATACATCTGTAACCATGTGGTAACCCTCTGTCATTAATACATCTGTAACCATGTGGTAACCCTCTGTCATTAATACATCTGTAACCACGTGGTAACACTGGCATTAATACATCTGTAACCATGTGGTAAACCTCTGTCATTAATACATCTGTAACCATGTGGTAAACCTCTGTCATTAATACATCTATAACCACGTGGTAAACCTCTGTCATTAATACATCTGTAACCACGTGGTAACACTCTGGCATTAATACATCTGTAACCATGTGGTAAACCTCTGTCATTAATACATCTGTAACCCTGTGGTAAACCTCTGTCATTAATACATCTGTAACCATGTGGTAAACCTCTGTCATTAATACATCTGTAACCACGTGGTAAACCTCTGTCATTAATACATCTGTAACCACGTGGTAACACTCTGGCATTAATACATCTGTAACCCTGTGGTAAACCTCTGTCATTAATACATCTGTAACCACGTGGTAATCCTCTGTCATTAATACATCTGTAACCATGTGTTAAACCTCTGTCATTAATACATCTGTAACCATGTGGTAAACCTCTGTCATTAATACATCTGTAACCATGTGGTAACCCTCTGTCATTAATACATCTGTAACCACGTGGTAACCCTCTGTCATTAATACATCTGTAACCACGTGGTAACACTCTGTCATTAATACATCTGTAACCATGTAGTAAACCTCTGTCATTAATACATCTGTAACCATGTGGTAACCCTCTGTCATTAATACATCTATAACCACGTGGTAAACCTCTGTCATTAATACATCTGTAACCACGTGGTAACACTCTGGCATTAATACATCTGTAACCATGTGGTAAACCTCTGTCATTAATACATCTGTAACCCTGTGGTAAACCTCTGTCATTAATACATCTGTAACCATGTGGTAAACCTCTGTCATTAATACATCTGTAACCACGTGGTAAACCTCTGTCATTAATACATCTGTAACCACGTGGTAACACTCTGGCATTAATACATCTGTAACCCTGTGGTAAACCTCTGTCATTAATACATCTGTAACCACGTGGTAATCCTCTGTCATTAATACATCTGTAACCATGTGTTAAACCTCTGTCATTAATACATCTGTAACCCTGTGGTAAACCTCTGTCATTAATACATCTGTAACCATGTGGTAACACTCTGTCATTAATACATCTGTAACCACGTGGTAACCCTCTGTCATTAATACATCTGTAACCACGTGGTAAACCTCTGTCATTAATACATCTGTAACCATGTGGTAAACCTCTGTCATCAATACATCTGTAACCACGTGGTAAACCTCTGTCATTAATACATCTGTAACCCTGTGGTAAACCTCTGTCATTAATACATCTGTAACCATGTGGTAACACTCTGTCATTAATACATCTGTAACCATGTGGTAACCCTCTGTCATTAATACATCTGTAACCCTGTGGTAAACCTCTGTCATTAATACATCTGTAACCCTGTGGTAAACCTCTGTCATTAATACATCTGTAACCACGCGGTAACCCTCTGTCATTAATACATCTGTAACCATGTGTTAAACCTCTGTCATTAATACATCTGTAACCATGTGGTAAACCTCTGTCATTAATACATCTGTAACCATGTGGTAAACCTCTGTCATTAATACATCTGTAACCACGTGGTAACACTCTGTCATTAATACATCTGTAACCACGTGGTAACACTCTGTCATTAATACATCTGTAACCATGTAGTAAACCTCTGTCATTAATACATCTGTAACCATGTGGTAACCCTCTGTCATTAATACATCTGTAACCACGTGGTAACACTCTGTCATTAATACATCTGTAACCACGTGGTAAACCTCTGTCATTAATACATCTGTAACCATGTGGTAAACCTCTGTCATCAATACATCTGTAACCACGTGGTAAACCTCTGTCATTAATACATCTGTAACCACGTGGTAAACCTCTGTCATTAATACATCTGTAACCATGTGGTAACACTCTGTCATTAATACATCTGTAACCATGTGGTAACCCTCTGTCATTAATACATCTGTAACCCTGTGGTAAACCTCTGTCATTAATACATCTGTAACCCTGTGGTAAACCTCTGTCATTAATACATCTGTAACCACGTGGTAACCCTCTGTCATTAATACATCTGTAACCATGTGTTAAACCTCTGTCATTAATACATCTGTAACCATGTGGTAAACCTCTGTCATTAATACATCTGTAACCATGTGGTAAACCTCTGTCATTAATACATCTGTAACCACGTGGTAACACTCTGTCATTAATACATCTGTAACCACGTGGTAACACTCTGTCATTAATACATCTGTAACCATGTAGTAAACCTCTGTCATTAATACATCTGTAACCATGTGGTAACCCTCTGTCATTAATACATCTGTAACCACGTGGTAACACTGGCATTAATACATCTGTAACCATGTGGTAAACCTCTGTCATTAATACATCTGTAACCCTGTGGTAAACCTCTGTCATTAATACATCTGTAACCATGTGGTAAACCTCTGTCATTAATACATCTGTAACCACGTGTTAAACCTCTGTCATTAATACATCTGTAACCACGTGGTAACACTCTGGCATTAATACATCTGTAACCATGTGGTAAACCTCTGTCATTTGAACACTGTGGGAGAGCCTGTCAAAATCCTGTGAGGTGCTGAAATCTGCACTCTGCCACAATAATGTGTTGCCAGGATGAGGTGATAAGAAAGCCCAGATGGTTAGGCAGTCGCGGCATCGCTATATTTAAAGGAAGACGAACAAAACTTTGTGGTTGTATGCTTTCCCCCTTAACGGTTTTTCCCAGCTTTTAACACACATTTTCTGAAACTACATCTCAGGTACTCAAAACTCTAAACACAAAACTGTTAGCCAATTTCCCCAAACACCACAGACATCTTGCAAAATGAAACACAGCAATCAAAATCATGTTCTCCCTGCTCAAAATGAAACTCTGAATACTGAGACACACACATCAAATGAATCTAACTTAGTGACAACCCAGATCCCACTGGTGTGACATATTCAAAACACTACTCTCAGAACCTATTTCAGTGTAAAGACTTGTTGTTATACTGTATATTGTTTGTGTGTACCTAAACAGGAAAGGAACACAAATGTAAAAATATCTGTTTTATATTTCAACATGACTCAATACATATCAAACAGCATACTGTAAGCACACATCCAGTAAAAAGGCAATTATACAGTAAATATATTTTGCATATGCAAAGGAAGAAAAATAGTCCTATTTATACTACTGTACTGTATGTTCCATCAATTGTATGGAAGAGATAAAAAAAACGGTCAAATCTAAATCATAAGTCAAGAAACAAATACTCCATTGAGAAAACAAAATCAGTCATGTCTGTTGTTTTGGTCCGGCCACAGATTTTCATCAACATCACAGGTGATATTCTCCTTGGCCAGACAGCTGGGGAATATCTCCTGCCATGACACATCCACCCCTGACAGGACTCTGCTGGAATGTCATCATTTAATGTGTCCACTTACTGTAATCTGAAGATGTAAACCACCAGGACACCTTTAATGTGTCCACTTACTGTATTCTGAAGATGTAAACCACCAGGACTCCTTTAATGTGTCCATTTACTGTAATCTGAAGACGTAAAGGACCAGGACTCCTTTAATGTGTCCACTTACAGTATTCTGAAGATGTAAACCACCAGGACTCCTTTAATGTGTCCACTTACTGTAATCTGAAGACGTAAAGGACCAGGACTCCTTTAATGTGTCCAGTTACAGTATTCTGAAGATGTAAACCACCAGGACTCCTTTAATGTGTCCATTTACTGTAATCTGAAGATGTAAACCACCAGGACTCCTTTAATGTGTCCATTTACTGTAATCTGAAGATGTAAACCACCAGGACTCCTTTAATGTGTCCACTTACTGTAATCTGAAGACGTAAAGGACCAGGACTCCTTTAATGTGTCCAGTTACAGTATTCTGAAGATGTAAACCACCAGGACTCCTTTAATGTGTCCATTTACTGTAATCTGAAGATGTAAACCACCAGGACTCCTTTAATGTGTCCACTTACTGTAATCTGAAGACGTAAAGGACCAGGACTCCTTTAATGTGTCCAGTTACTGTAATCTGATGGGAGATGTGAAGAACCAGAACTCATTTAATGTGTCCATTTACTGTAATCTGATTGAAGATGTAAAGGACTACAACTCGTTAACACAGTTTTTTTGGGGCCATTATCAAACTTATATCATATAACTGTCTGACTCCTGCTTTATAACACTCAAAGTCATCTCCAGTAGGCCTGCTGAGAAAACTGTTTCCAACTTTCTGAAGAAAATGTGTTTTCTGTTGGAACATGCCTGGGTGTATGGATTCAGATAAACACAGAGCACACACACGCACACAAAGACACACAAGCCCTCCCCATATCTAGCCGTGTGTGTGAGTGTGTGTGATGAGATAAGGGGATTACAGTGTCAGTGTGGTGGTTCTGGTGAGACTGACTGACATGGAAAGCTCTTCAGTAATCCTCATAATCCATCTGAACACAATGTCTGCCCCCTGACCTTCCCTGGCCCACACACACAAGAAGGGGTACACACACACCACTTGTAGCCTATACTTGTTATACTGTACATTACAAGCGCATCTTGACTACCGGCTAGCAGGAGTACAGAAACCGCCTTAAATCGAGTAGTCACAACCCGTGACACCCTACCGCTGTTGCGCAGTGAAAGAACACAACTTTACAAACTAGCCATTCACCCTGGAACCGCAGGAGATTCAGGACATCTGCCCGCGTCGTGCCACGTCCTTTCAGAACATCGTGTGCTCGTGCTGATCTCTCCACATTAGACTGTCTTGTCTGGTCATGCAGAAAAGCACTTGTTCTAGCGGTAGATATTCTGATGCTAATTCCAATGGCAGTAAACAGATGTTGTGTTGAAGCTGCCATATGTTTGGGGTGTATAAAAGGATGTTTAAAACGCTATAATAATATTTGCTTTTGCATTTCACCGGGTTGGATAGAGGATTCGGCTACTTCGCCGACAGGCGCACTTCAGTGACAAAAGTTGATTTCGTTCAACAATTCCAGTCTATTAAAGTAAAGAAATAACAATTGTTTTACAAATTATTTATGTAAAAAAAAGTCTATCATATTTTCAAGTTTTACATATAAAACACGAAACACTTGTGGTGAAAGCCTAAAGTTAAAATCAGCCTACATTATAAGGTGACTATTACGCACGTAGCCATGATGTGTGAAGGGTTTATAGGCCTATAACTCCTCATTGGAAATAAAGCAACAGATAATTATCTCTCACCATAGTCTTCTAGGATTGGTCGACTCTACTGTCAATCATACGCCCCAAATCTAAACGGGATGAATGGGTTGTAGGCTGCTCATCTGTTCGCGGTAGTGCGCTCCCTCTCGCTCACACGCCTGTTGGCCAAGTGATGGGAAACAACCGCCGAGAGTGTCTTTTTACGCACAGGGCGCGGACACACCTGACCCGAGTATCTTTTCGTTTCGTTTGGAATTCCGTATGAATGGAGCTGGAAAGGAGATGCGCTCATCACTAAATAATAAGAAGTCCGTTATAAACAGCGTGTAGGCAAGTTGTGGAAATATGTCAATTTCACCAGGATTTTTGCAGTGGAAGAGGAGCAAATAACTTTAGCCAATATGAGTTTTTGGATTATGACTCGTCTCGCCCGACTGTCCTATGGAATATAGCCCAATATATCAGAACCTGCATGTTGTCTCATCATCCCCCGTGAAGAATAAACTCTTTGTTTTCTGCATCATGTTGTCCCTGTGGGTGTATATGATATATTGCTGCGTCGGATACTGTTCAACCATGCCAAGTCTGATGGTCAGTACAGCCAGCAGTAAACATTCACAACATCTCGAAAAAGTTGACCCTAACAGAACTCAACCCCGACTCCAAAACGAAGGGGACTTGGAATCCGAACACCAAGAAGACCCGTTAGATTCTTTAGATCCGTTATTCGGCGCTTCATCCAGGGACTTGTTCAATAATGAGAATGATTTGGACAGCAGAGGAGGGGAGGACTGGGATGAGATTCGAAGCGAGCAGAGGACGTTGGATAATAATGTCATGTCAAGTCTCTTCAACGAGTCAGGACCGGTGGAGAGTAAGAAGTTGCCCCAGGCGATTATCATCGGGGTGAAGAAGGGAGGCACACGGGCGCTGCTGGAGTTCCTCCGGGTGCATCCAGATATCAGAGCTGTTGGGGCCGAGCCACACTTCTTTGATCGGAACTATGACAAGGGACTGGAGTGGTACAGGTACATTTCATACACTTAATAACGTTAACTGATTAGAATACAAACGAATTATGCATATACTACTAAAATAATTCATAATTTGCCATTTAATTGAGCCCATCTATTTAATTTAATTTATTTTGTATCCATCTTCATTTCTAGACTACTATTCAGTCTATAACACATACATATGTCACAGGTTGGCTTGTCGATGAATGGGTTTCTGAGAAACACCGTTATTTTTAAAGTCACAAAGAACATCAAACAAAACCTCAAGGCTGTCAGGGGAGAATATCTCCCTTTAGAATAGTATGTTTGCTGGCCTCTATATCTCTTCACATAGCTGTTGGAGGACGAATTCATATTTAAACACGCCTCTACGATAACATGCAACACTAAGATTAGATGGACATATGGCCATTGTGCTGAGTGGAAAAAATAACCAGATTGATTAGCATGGATTTAAACACACACACACACACACACACACACACACACACACACACACACACACACACACACACACACACACACACACACACACACACACTCGCACCCACATATGCACACACACACACACACACACACACACACACACACACACACACACACACACACACACACACACTCACACCCACATATGCACACACACACACACACACACACACACACACACACACACACACACACACACACACACACACACACACACACACACACACACACACCACACACATAGAATAGAAATAGGCCTACTCCACACAATGGTAACAATTAGTTAAAGTAATCAGTGCCTGTAGCTAAGTTAAGTTAATTAAAGTAGTGACCATTCATTGTGGCTCATGTGGTTGGTGAATATAGGCCTACAGTAGTTCTGAAAAACTGTAACATGAATGTGCAGACACTATGGGTATCCAATGGAATGTGTTTATGAATGTATATCCTGTTCAAGGTGAAAATAAAACACATTTTCATTGGGCCAATAAAGCTATAATAAAGTTATAATGAAGCTAGAAGTCTCTCCTCACAGTGTGATAAGTGTGAACTGAGGAATGTATCACTCTAACAGCTGACTACCAACTAACTCAATAAAATCTAAATACCACCTTGGTGTAATAAAAGAGTCCATATAAAGTATAGTCCTGAGTCATAGGTAGAGTCCCAAATGGCACCCATAGGCTCTGGTCAAAAGAAGTGGGAATAGGGTGCCATTTGGGATGCAACCTATATTGGCCTAATAAAAGGGCCCAAATTCAATTATGCACCTTAAATGACACATAGAAACTGATTTGTTTGACAATTCCTTCTAGAGCTCAGACAAACATTCTACAGCTTCCATTCAGTTTGACTGTTCCTTCTAGAGCTCAGACAAACATTCTACAGCTTCCATTCAGTTTGACTGTTCCTTCTAGAGCTCAGACAAACATTCTACAGCTTCCATTCAGTTTGACTGTTCCTTCTAGAGCTCAGACAAACATTCTACAGCTTCCATTCAGTTTGACTGTTCCTTCTGGAGCTCAGACAAACATTATAGAGCTTCTATTCAGTTTGACTGTTCCTTCTGGAGCTCAGACAAACATTATAGAGCTTCTATTCAGTTTTTCTTCTGGAGTTTAGACCCAAACAGCACACGGTTTACTGCCAGGAGTCAACAGACTAAATCATGACATCATCCCCTAGCAGCCAGAAGCATCGTAATTCAATTGAGTGCTCCCGGTTCCAGGTATTGATTCTTAGACTGTAATTCCCTTTACGACAACACAGCTTTAACCATGCCTGATTCCCGAATAGCACCCTAGTCCAGATATAGTGCACTACTTCTGACCGGAGCTCATAGAGCTCATATCACACTATGTAGGGCATAGGGTGCCACTTGGGACACAGAAATGAGTTAATTTCAAATTCCAGGGATCCAAAGCTATAGGAACAGTGAACAGTTAGCCCAGTGTTCAACAATGTGTGGTTGTAATGATACATATCTCAGTGCATCTCAGTGAGTTCTCAGTGTTAGCTAGATAGTTTCAGGAATTCTGTGGTTTTGATTGAAGACAGAAAAACATGAGCTGGAAGACAGTAACGTCTGAATGACATCTGATGTATTTATGTTAGTTAAAGGTGAACCTGCAACAGCTCATCCTCTGGCTCAGAACTGGTATTTCTAAACACGTTCGAGCTGCAGGTTCATGACTGTGTTGGCCTACAGTAAGTATCCACAGTGGGGAAACACAGTGCAGTTGTATCTGTAGGATGTCATGAAAGAACCCTGTAGCTGATTCCCTGGAGTGGTTGTTAGGTTAATTAAAACCCCTCAGCTTGAGTTAAGCCCAGCCAGACCATTCAGACCCCAGCCAGACCATTCAGACCCCAGCCAGACCATTCAGACCCCAGCCAGACCATTCAGACCATTCAGACCCCAGCCAGACCATTCCGACCCCAGCCAGACCATTCAGACCATTCAGAACCCAGTCAGACCCCAGCCAGACCATTCAGACCCCAGTCTGACCATTCAGACCCCAGCCAGACCATTCAGACCCCAGCCAGACCATTCAGACCCCAGCCAGACCATTCAGACCATTCAGACCCCAGCCAGACCATTCAGACCATTCAGACCCCAGCCAGACCATTCAGACCCCAGTCAGACCATTCAGACCCCAGCCAGACCATTCAGACCCCAGTCAGACCATTCAGACCATTCAGACCCCAGTCAGACCATTCAGACCCCAGCCAGACCGTTTAGACCATTCAGACCCCAGCCAGACCATTCAGACCCCAGCCAGACCATTGAGACCCCAGCCAGTCCATTCAGACCCCAGCCAGTCCATTCAGACCCCAGCCAGACCAGTCAGACCATTCAGACCCCAGCCAGACCATTCAGACCCCAGCCAGACCATTCAGACCCCAGCCAGACCAGTCAGACCATTCAGACCCCAGCCAGACCATTCAGACCCCAGCCAGACCAGTCAGACCATTCAGACCCCAGTCAGACCATTCAGACCCCAGCCAGACCATTCAGACCCCAGCCAGACCAGTCAGACCATTCAGACCCCAGTCAGACCAGTCAGACCATTCAGACCCCAGTCAGACCATTCAGACCCCAGCCAGACCAGTCAGACCATTCAGACCCCAGCCAGACCATTCAGACCCCAGCCAGACCAGTCAGACCATTCAGACCCCAGCCAGACCAGTCAGACCATTCAGACCCCAGCCAGACCATTCAGACCCCAGTCAGACCAGTCAGACCATTCAGACCCCAGTCAGACCATTCAGACCCCAGCCAGACCAGTCAGACCATTCAGACCCCAGCCAGACCAGTCAGACCATTCAGACCCCAGCCAGACCATTCAGACCCCAGCCAGACCAGTCAGACCATTCAGACCCCAGTCAGACCCTTCAGACCCCAGCCAGACCATTCAGACCCCAGCCAGACCATTCAGACCCCAGCCAGACCATTCAGACCCCAGCCAGACCAGTCAGACCATTCAGACCCCAGTCAGACCATTCAGACCCCAGTCAGACCATTCAGACCCTAGCCAGACCAGTCAGACCCCAGTCAGACCATTCAGACCATTCAGACCCCAGCCAGACCAGTCAGACCCCAGCCAGACCAGTCAGACCATTCAGACCCCAGTCAGACCATTCAGACCCCAGCCAGACCAGAGCACCATGACCTCAGACAGCCAAGGAACACTACAGCCACCCCTTAATGATGCTTCTGTTCAGGGACTAGGGAGGGAGGGAGGGAGGGAGGGAGGGAGGGAGGGAGGGAGGGGAAACCCCACAGGTCTCTGTACTAATGACCATCACTAGTGACCGTCATCACCTTGGATCAACAGAATCATTTCCCTCTACTCTGTCTTTTAGTGAAGTCACAGTGGAGGGAGGGAGGGCCGAGGTCACATGGTTATCCACATACCAACCAGTAAACCTACTGTTAAAACATTCTAGATGATCAGAAAGGGTGCCAGTTATTCGGTGCTTACTTGAGCTGGCCCAACTCTTTCACCATGGAGGATAGTCCTCTTACCATGAGGTTAGTTATTTCAGTGTTGGTCCTAACTTTATCCTTGGGAGGGGATGGACAGGGAGAGGGTATGGTGTGGCTTGACTAACTCTCGTAAAGCCTCCACCACTGTCTAATTATCAGTCAGTTGCCTGGGGAGAGGAGGTGCAGGGGAGGGGAGAGAGGGGGCTGAGGAGCAGCTCTGCTGGGTGGCCTGGTCCAGGCCCGTCCCCCGTGGAGGCATTGATCTCTGCTGCCCACATCTCCACACTGTTGGTCCAACAGTGCTGTAGAAGCCCCCCACACTGCAGTCTAGAGCCACACAGAGAGGAGAGGCCATACACATAGAATAACTACAGCACACAATATGGTCGCCTTGAAAGGGGATTCTCATCTAGTCCTTCTATTTCTATGGCCAAGGCCTGGCGCAGCGGGGACTCCGGCCACAGATATAGCTAGTTGGCCACGCTTTCACAGAATATAGACATACTTACACCAAGAGGCAGAAAGACAGGATCTGCCAGACAAATTGTAGGCTGCACGCTCACTCATACAGGAGGGAGGGAGCGCGGGAGGAGGGAACTCCCAAAGGCCATGGGAATGTTTTTTTCCATTCCAACCTTCCTCCTCCTTTCTCTATAAGTCAATGTTTTATTTCCCAGTTAGACTTCTTGACTTATTCTCTTCTTGATACTATGAATTTAGAGAGGAGGACATCTGGGCACCACATGCTGCTGGAATCAAAAGGCATGAAGTGATCCTGGAAAATGGACCCATTCTGTTGAAATATGACATGAAGTGATCCTGGAAAATGGACCCATTCTGTTGAAATATGACATGAAGTGATCCTGGAAAATGGACCCATTCTGTTGAAATATGACATGAAGTGATCCTGGAAAATGAACCCATTTTGTTGAAATATGATAGTGTGGGGTTTTTCTATTCTCGTCAGTTTCCCGAGTTCCTTTTTTGTGAAACAATGATTGGTTGTATTCTAATCCTCTGCTTGCTATCTCACTGACATTGTCAGAGGATGGGAAACAGCTATTCTAACCCCAAACAGAGCTGCATGGGAGCTGGGTGGGAGCTTGGTGGGAGCTGGGTGGGAGCTGGGTGGGAGCTGGGTCGGAGCTGGGTGGGAGCTTGGTGGGAGCTGGCTGGGAGCTGGGTCGGAGCTGGGTGGGAGCTTGGTGGGAGCTGGGTGGGAGCTGGGTGGGAGCTGGGTTGGAACTGGGTTTGGGATAGTTATATATAGTGAAAGATGGGGTTGAGTCCCAAATAGCACCCCATCCCCTATATAATGCACTACGTTTGACCAGAGCTTTATAGGCCCTGGTCAAAAGTAGTGCCTTTTCTAGGAAATAGAGTGCCATTGGGGATGCAGCCAGAGAGAGGGCAGTAAATTGAAAGTGAGTCTTTAGAATCTGCAGCAGCGGTGGGGGTGTACAGCTGAAAGAGGAGCAGAGGAACCCCTGGGGTTTATATTAACCCTAGTGATAATAGAACAGGGCCATTAGAGTGAAACGTGGTTTCTCTTCACTTTACGTTGTATGCAAATGTCCCTCAGGAGCGGGGAACTGCTTTTTCAACAAACACAGCTTGAAACCTTCAGAACGTTGCCTGGGAATGGAACTCTGGGTTCTGGAACTCTGAAGCTAGCAGGATGGACAGATTGTTAACACTAAGCCTCAGTGTTCTCTATTCTGTTCTGAAAGTTGACTCTCCTCCTGAGGTTTTTCAGAGGGAGAAGTTGTATTTCCCTTCAGGTAGTTCATACAAGTCCATTTGGTTTTCTTTTTGCTGACTACAAACCCTTAGTAGTTTTTATGGACACAGGGGAATAAAATGGTTTAAGAAGCAGGAAAGCCATCCATGTAGATTCTTCCCAGCTAAATTCAATGCATCAGCATATTGATAGGCAGGAAAAGAAGAGAACATCTGTTGAGAATGAGGAAAGGGCCCAAAGGGGCGGTATAGGACTACAGTAGGTATTGAAATATGCTGACATTTGTTTCTGAACATTCCCGAAATAGTTGACTTTTAGCTGACTCAGCTATGTGAACAGTATTGGTTAAGACCTACTTTTACTTCTCCGAGTTCAATAGCTGGAAAACTAAAGTTAATCTGTCATCAAACTATTATCAATCAGGGATGGAAACTGTCATTTCAGGTGGTAAAACCCAGGGTTTATTGGAGGTCATCAGACCACAGCACTTTGTCAGACACTTAGAAGAACATGGAAACATTGCGGTTCAGTTCAGTTGTTTAGTTCTCTCCTTCTCCATCCTCCTAGAGTTGTTGTTTAGTTCTCTCCTTCTCTGTCCTCCTGGAGTTGTTAAGTTCTCTCCTTCTCTATCCTCCTGGAATTGTTTAGTTCCCTCCTTCTCTATCCTCCTGGAGTTGATGTTTAGTTCTCTCCTTCTCTATCCTCCTGGAGTTTTTCAGTTACCTCCTTCTCTATCCTCCTGGAGTTGTTTAGTTCTCTCCTTCTCTATCCTCTTATTACTGATCAGATCCTCTCGTACTGTAGACCTGTACATCTCTGATGTTATTACTGATCAGATCCTGTCAGACTGTAGACCTGTACATCTCTGATGTTATTACTGATCAGATCCTCTCAGACTGTAGACCTGTACATCTCTGATGTTATTACTGATCAGATCCTGTCAAACTGTAGACCTGTACATCTCTGATGTTATTACTGATCAGATCCTGTCAGACTGTAGACCTGTACATCTCTGATGTTATTACTGATCAGATCCTGTCAGACTGTAGACCTGTACATCTCTGATGTTATTACTGATCAGATCCTGTCAGACTGTAGACCTGTACATCTCTGATGTTATTACTGATCAGATCCTGTCAGACTGTAGACCTGTACATCTCTGATGTCATTACTGATCAGATCCTGTCAGACTGTAGACCTGTACATCTCTGATGTTATTACTGATCAGATCCTGTCAGACTGTAGACCTGTACATCTCTGATGTCATTACTGATCAGATCCTGTCAGACTGTAGACCTGTACATCCCTGCAGCAGCTAGGATAGAGCCATGAGTTGGATTACCAAAGTAATTTGTCAAACAAATCACCTAGCAGGAAACATATAATTTTGGGCAGGAAGAAGTTTCTTTTCCAGAATATTTTGTCACATTTTGCTGAACATTTATTTTGCTGACTGTATATCGCTCTGGATAAGACAGTCTGCTAAATGATCAAAATGTATAACTGTAATTTATCCATCCTTACCACCCTGACAGAGGTGTTGGTTCTGTTGGTCCGTTAACAGCAGGAAGTCAGAGAGTGATAAAACTGCTACGTGGTAGTGCAAGGCTGAAAGTGACAGATCTATGGGTGGCAAGTAGCTAACCGAAAGGTTGCTGGTTCGAATCCCCAGCCATCTAGGTAAAACATCTGTTGATGTGCCCTTGAGCAACTTAACCCTAATTGCTCCTGTAAATCTCTCTGGATGAGAGCGTCTGTTAAATGACTCAAATGTAAAACCAGAGGAGTGCATACACATTACGCCTATTCTCCGCCCTTCTCCTCTCATCTTCTCTCTAGACCTGGGCCTTCTTCCAACTGTTAATCAGGTGGCCTTGATTCCTGCTGCTGCATATTGCTGGTATGGGAAGAGTCGAGGAGTGGATAGAAAAGGAGAGGAGGAGAGCATGGGAAAGCCTTTCTCTGCATTATCTGTGTTGACAGGAATGCTGTAGAGATATTGGACATAAGAGCACAGTGAAGAAGGCACTGAGTGCACAGAGAGAGAGAGAGTGATGAGAATGTATTTTACACGGTTGATAAGAGAAAGTTCCACCGGTATCTACGGCCAAAAAAACGGCCTCATCGTTCCTTCTAAGAAGCTGTTCTCTTTCATTCATGTCTGGAACTTGTCTCACAGAAATGTTGCCAGATTATTCTGAGTGTCTGCATACCATCACCTCTTATCCAGTGTTTGGTGGTCTGAGGAGAGGAGTGGTTCCCACAGTAGTAGACCCTATAGTCCTGGTGAATCCTCCCCTCTGAGGTGGTAGATAGTAGTAGACCCTATAGTCCTGGTGAATCCTCCTCTCTGAGCTGGTAGAGAGTAGTGGACCCTATAGTCCTGGTGAATCCTCCTCTCTGAGGTGGTAGATAGTAGTAGACCCTATAGTCCTGGTGAATCCTCCCCTCTGAGCTGGTAGATAGTAGTAGACCCTATAAACCTGGTGAATCCTCCCCTCTGAGCTGGTAGATAGTAGTGGACCCTATAGTCCTGGTGAATCCTCCTCTCTGAGCTGGTAGATAGTAGTGGACCCTATAGTCCTGGTGAATCCTCCCCTCTGAGCTGGTAGAGAGTAGTGGACCCTATAGTCCTGGTGAATCCTCCCCTCTGAGCTGGTAGACAGTAGTGGACCCTATAGTCTTGGTGAATCCTCCTCTCTGAGCTGGTAGAGAGTAGTGGACCCTATAGTCCTGGTGAATCCTCCTCTCTGAGCTGGTAGATAGTAGTAGACCCTATAGTCCTGGTGAATCCTCCTCTCTGAGCTGATAGATAGTAGTGGACCCTATAGTCCTGGTGAATCCTCCTCTCTGAGCTGGTAGAGAGTAGTGGACCCTATAGTCCTGGTGAATCCTCCTCTCTGAGCTGGTAGAGAGTAGTGGACCCTATAGTCCTGGTGAATCCTCCTCTCTGAGCTGGTAGATAGTAGTGGACCCTATAGTCCTGGTGAATCCTCCTCTCTGAGCTGGTAGAGAGTAGTGGACCCTATAGTCCTGGTGAATCCAGAGTAGTGGACACTATAGTCCTGGTGAATCCTCCTCTCTGAGCTGGTAGATAGTAGTAGACCCTATAGTCCTGGTGAATCCTCCTCTCTGAGCTGGTAGAGAGTAGTGGACCCTATAGTCTTGGTGAATCCTCCTCTCTGAGCTGGTAGATAGTAGTGGACCCTATAGACCTGGTGAATCCTCCTCTCTGAGCTGGTAGAGAGTAGTGGACCCTATAGTCCTGGTGAATCCTCCTCTCTGAGCTGGTAGATAGTAGTAGACCCTATAGTCCTGGTGAATCCTCCTCTCTGAGCTGGTAGAGAGTAGTGGACCCTATAGTCCTGGTGAATCCTCCTCTCTGAGCTGGTAGATAGTAGTAGACCCTATAGTCCTGGTGAATCCTCCTCTCTGAGCTGGTAGAGAGTAGTAGACCCTATAGACCTGGTGAATCCTCCTCTCTGAGCTGGTAGAGAGTAGTGGACCCTATAGTCCTGGTGAATCCTCCTCTCTGAGCTGTTAGATAGTAGTGGACCCTATAGTCCTGGTGAATCCTCCTCTCTGAGCTGGTAGAGAGTAGTGGACCCTATAGTCCTGGTGAATCCTCCCCTCTGAGCTGGTAGAGAGTAGTGGACCCTATAGTCCTGGTGAATCCTCCCCTCTGAGCTGGTAGAGAGTAGTGGACCCTATAGTCCTGGTGAATCCTCCTCTCTGAGCTGATAGATAGTAGTAGACCCTATAGTCCTGGTGAATCCTCCTCTCTGAGCTGATAGATAGTAGTGGACCCTATAGACCTGGTGAATCCTCCTCTCTGAGCTGGTAGATAGTAGTGGACCCTATAAACCTGGTGAATCCTCCTCTCTGAGCTGGTAGAGAGTAGTGGACCCTATAGTCCTGGTGAATCCTCCCCTCTGAGCTGGTAGAGAGTAGTGGACCCTATAGTCCTGGTGAATCCTCCTCTCTGAGCTGTTAGATAGTAGTGGACCCTATAGTCCTGGTGAATCCTCCTCTCTGAGCTGGTAGAGAGTAGTGGACCCTATAGTCCTGGTGAATCCTCCCCTCTGAGCTGGTAGAGAGTAGTGGACCCTATAGTCCTGGTGAATCCTCCCCTCTGAGCTGGTAGAGAGTAGTGGACCCTATAGTCCTGGTGAATCCTCCTCTCTGAGCTGGTAGATAGTAGTGGACCCTATAGTCTTGGTGAATCCTCCTCTCTGAGCTGGTAGATAGTAGTGGACCCTATAGACCTGGTGAATCCTCCTCTCTGAGCTGGTAGAGAGTAGTGGACCCTATAGTCCTGGTGAATCCTCCTCTCTGAGCTGATAGATAGTAGTAGACCCTATAGTCCTGGTGAATCCTCCTCTCTGAGCTGATAGATAGTAGTGGACCCTATAGACCTGGTGAATCCTCCTCTCTGAGCTGGTAGATAGTAGTAGACCCTATAGTCCTGGTGAATCCTCCCCTCTGAGCTGATAGATAGTAGTGGACCCTATAGTCCTGGTGAATCCTCCCCTCTGAGCTGGTAGAGAGTAGTGGACCCTATAGTCCTGGTGAATCCTCCCCTCTGAGCTGGTAGATAGTAGTAGACCCTATAGTCCTGGTGAATCCTCCTCTCTGAGCTGGTAGAGAGTAGTAGACCCTATAGTCCTGGTGAATCCTCCTCTCTGAGCTGGTAGATAGTAGTAGACCCTATAGTCCTGGTGAATCCTCCCCTCTGAGCTGGTAGAGAGTAGTAGACCCTATAGTCCTGGTGAATCCTCCCCTCTGAGCTGGTAGAGAGTAGTAGACCCCATAGTCCTGGTGAATCCTCCTCTCTGAGCTGGTAGAGAGTAGTGGACCCTATAGTCCTGATGAATTCTGTCTGTTCAAATTCTAATCATGATTGTTGTTAATAAGTTGTTGAAAGCCAGTGCTCACCTCATTCAGATTACAATGGACCAGGTATGTAAGTAACGTTTTATTTGGATATAAATGTAGAGATAAAAGTACATGACTATACACCACACTCCTCCCCCAAGTCATCCGACAGCAACAGCCAAGCACAACAAGCTCCATACAGCCAGTCAGTCAGGGTTGTAAATTCCTACCTTTGAACCTGTTCCCTGATAGCAACAGATAACACAGACCAGCAGCTTCAAACAGCCTCTGTCTAGGAGGAGATTGGTTAATGAAGTCACCTGACAGATCAGCAGCTTCAAACAGCCTCTGTCTAGGAGGAGATTGGTTAATGAAGTCACCTGACAGACCAGCAGCTTCAAACAGCCTCTGTCTAGGAGGAGATTGGTTAATGAAGTCACCTGACAGACCAGCAGCTTCAAACAGCCTCTGTCTAGGAGGAGATTGGTTAATGAAGTCACCTGACAGACCAGCAGCTTCAAACAGCCTCTGTCTAGGAGGAGATTGGTTAATGAAGTCACCTGACAGACCAGCAGCTTCAAACAGCCTCTGTCTAGGAGGAGATTGGTTAATGAAGTCACCTGACAGACCAGCAGCTTCAAACATCCTCTGTCTAGGAGGAGATTGGTTAATGAAGTCACCTGACAGACCAGCAGCTTCAAACAGCCTCTGTCTAGGAGGAGATTGGTTAATGAAGTCACCTGACAGACCAACAGACACAACACAGCAGTTTCACAGCTCACATAGTGATTAGTGGCTGGAGCTAAGAGATATCTAGTGGTTCAGGAGGAGGAAGAGGAGGAGGAGGAGGAGGACAGGAAGGGTATGTTAAATCTCTATTGGCTGATAGAGGAAGATGCTTTGCAACCTATTGGTTCCTCCAGGCAATCTAGTTTATAAACACAGAAACAATTGTGAAAGCTTGTTACATCTGCCCCCAAGGGCACTCTTCTTCACTCATCTAGCTTGCGAAGTTGTTCACTCTCTGTCTCTCTGTTCTTCTCTCTCGCTTTCTCTTTGTCTCTATTTCCCTCTCACTCTCTTTCTTTCTCTCATCTCTATTATTTCTCTCTCTCGTTCTCATTCTCTCTCTTTCTCTCCTCTCTCTCTTACTCTCTCTTCTCTCCCTCTCAAATAAATTAAATTCAAAGGGCTTTTTTGATTTATTTGGGTGTTTGTGTAATCTGAGGTAAATATGTGTCTAATATGGTCATACGTTTGTCAGGAGGTCAGGAAGTGCTGCTCAGTTTCCACCTTGTGGGCAGTGTGCACATAGCCTGTCTTCTCTTGAGAACCAGGTCTGCCTACGGCGGCCTTTCTCAATAGCAAGGCTAAGCTCACTGAGTCTGTACATAATCAAAGCTTTCCTTCATTTTGGGTCAGTCTCAGTGGTCGGTATTCTGCCACTGTGTACTCTCTGTTTAGGGCCAAATATAATTCTATTTTGCTCTGTTTTTTTTGTTAATTCTTTCCAGTGTGTCAAGTAATTATATTTTTGTTTTCTCATGATTTGGTTGGGTCTAATTGTGTTGCTGTCCTGGGACTCTGTGGGGCCTGTTTGTGTTTGTGAACAGAGCCTCAGGACCAGCTTGCTTAAGGGACTCTTCTCCAGGTTCATATCTCTGTAGGTGATGGCTTTGTTATGGAAGGTTTGGGAATCGCTTCCTTTTAGGTGGTTGTAGAATTTAATTGCTCTTTTCTGGATTTTGATAATTAGCAGGTATCGGCCTAATTCTGCTCTGCATGCGTTATTTGGTGTTTTACATTGTACGCTGCGGATATTTTTTGGCAGAATTCTACGTGCAGAGTCTCAATTTGGTGTTTGTCACATTTTGTAAATTATTGGTCAGTGAGCGGACCCCAGACCTCACAAACGTAAGGGCAATGGGTTCTATAACTGATTCAAGTGTTTATAGACATACGCTATTTAGTGTGTCAAATTTTATGTTTCCTTTTTATGTATATTTTTTTGTGCTCTAGGGCAACGGTGTCTAGATGGAATTTGTATTTGTGGTTCTGGCAACTGGACCTTTTTTGTAACACCATTATTTTTGTCTTACTGAGATTTACTGTCAGGGCCCAGGTCTGACAGAATCTGTGCAGAATATCTAGGTGCTGCTGTAGGTCCTCCTTTGTTGAGGAAAGACGCACCAGATCATCAGCAAACAGTAGACATTTGATTTCAGATTAGTAGGTTGAGCTGCATACCTGTCTCACCCCACAGCCCTGTGGAAAGAAATGTGTGTTTTTTGCCAATTTTAACAACACTTGTTGTGTGTGTACATGGATTTTATAATGTCGTATGATTTTCCCCCAACACCGCTTTCAATCAATTTATATAGAAAGCCCTCATATCTCTCTCTCTCTCTCTCCCTCTCTTGCTCTGTCTCCGTCTCTCTCTCTCTCTCTCTCTCTCTCTCTGTCTCTGTCTCTGTCTCTGTCTCTGTCTCTGTCTCTGTCTCTCTCTCTCTCTCTCTCTCTCTCTCTCTCATATCTATCTAATGCATTATTCATCCATCTTCCATCCAGGTTTGTTTTGCTCTGGGACTAAGTGTACGTTTTGATTGGTAGTAAGTTTCTCTGTGACTCCCTCAGGGCCTTGAGAAAATGCACTCCGCTTGTGTATCCAAGAGATACGGCAGATAATTGCAGAAGTGTTGCAGTGATGCTGCTAGCTGTAGTGGTTGGTGTTTTGTTCACACCTCACACAGTAATAGGGAGAGAGGGAGATGGAACGTATGAGTGTAGTGGAGAGAGATGTATCGAGAGACTAATGGGGAAGAGGTTTTGTTGGTTTATGTGATTGCGACAGAAGGAAAGAGCAACCCTCTGTGTGTTTGAATTGGAGTAATGAGGTCTTTCCAAAAGGAGCGTTCCCCATGGGCCAAGGTCCCACCCCAAGGCTCCAGTCCGCAGTGCTCAGCTAAGGCTTTACCATGCCTGTTTCTGCAGTAGTTGGTTACACATGTTCAGAAGGAGATCAGCAAATACCTTATTTGTGACAAAGTAGTAGTTTAGTAGAATTTAGAACTGTGTTATTCATTGTTAAAAAATATAGTAATAACTCTACTTATGAGACATGTACTATCAACCAACTCCTAATGTTAGTGACTGTAATAAAGTAGTGTTAGATATATACTATCAACCAACTCCTAATGTTAGTGACTGTAATAAAGTAGTCTTAGATATATACTACCAACCAACTCCTAATGTTAATGACTGTACTAAAGTAGTGATAGATATATACTATCAACCAACTCCTAATATTAGTGACTGTAATAAAGTAGTCTTAGATATGTACTATCAACCAACTCCTAATATTAGTGACTGTAATAAAGTAGTGATAGATATATACTACCAACCAACTCCTAATGTTAGTGACTGTACTAAAGTAGTGATAGATATATACTATCAACCAACTCCTAATATTAGTGACTGTAATAAAGTAGTCTTAGATATGTACTATCAACCAACTCCTAATGTTAGTGACTGTACTAAAGTAGTGATAGATATATACTATCAACCAACTCCTAATGTTAGTGACTGTACTAAAGTAGTGATAGATATATACTATCAACCAACTCCTAATGTTAGTGACTGTAATAAAGTAGTGTTAGATATATACTATCAACCAACTCCTAATATTAGTGACTGTAATAAAGTAGTCTTAGATATGTACTATCAACCAACTCCTAATATTAGTGACTGTAATAAAGTAGTGATAGATATATACTACCAACCAACTCCTAATGTTAGTGACTGTACTAAAGTAGTGATAGATATATACTATCAACCAACTCCTAATATTAGTGACTGTAATAAAGTAGTCTTAGATATGTACTACCAACCAACTCCTAATGTTAGTGACTGTACTAAAGTAGTGATAGATATATACAACCAACCAACTCCTAATGTTAGTGACTGTACTAAAGTAGTGATAGATATATACTACCAACCAACTCCTAATGTTAGTGACTGTACTAAAGTAGTGATAGATATATACTACCAACCAACCAACTCCTAATGTTAGTGACTGTACTAAAGTAGTGATAGATATATACTACCAACCAACCAACTCCTAATGTTAATGACTGTACTAAAGTAGTGATAGATATATACTACCAACCAACCAACTCCTAATGTTAATGACTGTACTAAAGTAGTGTTAGATTATACTACCAACCAACCAACTCCTAATGTTAATGACTGTACTAAAGTAGTGTTAGATATATACTACCAACCAACTCCTAATGTTAGTGACTGTACTAAAGTAGTGTTAGATCTGTACTACCAACCAACTCCTAATGTTAATGACTGTACTAAAGTAGTGATAGATATATACTACCAACCAACCAACTCCTAATGTTAGTGACTGTACTAAAGTAGTGATAGATATATACTACCAACCAACTCCTAATGTTAGTGACTGTACTAAAGTAGTGATAGATATATACTACCAACCAACTCCTAATGTTAGTGACTGCACTAAAGTAGTCATAGATATATACTACCAACCAACTCCTAATGTTAGTGACTGTACTAAAGTAGTGATAGATATATACTACCAACCAACCAACTCCTAATGTTAGTGACTGTACTAAAGTAGTGATAGATATATACTACCAACCAACTCCTAATGTTAGTGACTGTACTAAAGTAGTGATAGATATATACTACCAACCAACCAACTCCTAATGTTAGTGACTGTACTAAAGTAGTGATAGATATATACTACCAACCAACCAACTCCTAATGTTAATGACTGTACTAAAGTAGTTATAGATATATACTATCAACCAACACCTAATGTTAGTGACTGTACTAAAGTAGTGATAGATATATACTACCAACCAACCAACTCCTAATGTTAATGACTGTACTAAAGTAGTTATAGATATATACTACCAACCAACTCCTAATGTTAATGACTGTACTAAAGTAGTGATAGATATATACTACCAACCAACCAACTCCTAATGTTAATGACTGTACTAAAGTAGTTATAGATATATACTATCAACCAACACCTAATGTTAGTGACTGTACTAAAGTAGTGATAGATATATACTACCAACCAACTCCTAATGTGAGTGACTGTACTAAAGTAGTTATAGATATATACTACCAGCCAACTCCTAATGTTAGTGACTGTACTAAAGTAGTGATAGATATATACTACCAACCAACACCTAATGTTAGTGACTGTACTAAAGTAGTGATAGATATATATTACCAACCAACCAACTCCTAATGTTAGTGACTGTACTAAAGTAGTGTTAGATATATACTACCAACCAACTCCTAATGTTAGTGACTGTACTAAAGTAGTGATAGATATAAACTACCAACCAACTCCTAATGTTAGTGACTGTACTAAAGTAGTTATAGATATATACTACCAGCCAACTCCTAATGTTAGTGACTGTACTAAAGTAGTGTTAGATATATACTACCAACCAACTCCTAATGTTAGTGACTGTACTAAAGTAGTGTTAGATTATACTACCAACCAACTCCTAATGTTAGTGACTGTACTAAAGTAGTGATAGATATATACTACCAACCAACCAACTCCTAATGTTAGTGACTGTACTAAAGTAGTGATAGATATATACTACCAACCAACCAACTCCTAATGTTAATGACTGTACTAAAGTAGTGTTAGATTATACTACCAACCAACTCCTAATGTTAGTGACTGTACTAAAGTAGTGATAGATATATACTACCAACCAACCAACTCCTAATGTTAGTGACTGTACTAAAGTAGTGATAGATATATACTACCAACCAACCAACTCCTAATGTTAGTGACTGTACTAAAGTAGTGTTAGATCTGTACTACCAACCAACTCCTAATGTTTGTGACTGTGCTAAACTAGCGTTATCTAATTGTCTTCCTCTTTTCTCCACTACCCTCCCTCCTTACCTCCCTTCCCTCCTCCCCTCCCTCCTCCCCTCCCTCCTACACTCCCTCCTCCCCTCCCTCCAACCCTCCCTACTCCCTTACCCCTCTATGTCTCTAAGCACTAGTCTACTACCCCTCTAACTCACTAAGCACTAGTCTACTAGCGCTATCTCCCTCCCTCCTTTCCTATCCTTCTAATACACTACAAGGACTACTACCCCTAATGCCTATGTGTTTAGGCTTAGTCGAAATCTCTGGTGGCCCACTTTAGCCATTACCCAAAGCCCTGGTCATTACCCTGGTCTGGGGCTGCAGTTAACTGGCTAATTTATTATCTAAAAGAGTCAGGTCAACTCAATAAGAGGGGGCATCATGGGACTGGACAGACAGACAGACAGACAGACAGACAGACAGACAGACAGACAGACAGACAGACAGACAGACAGACAGACAGACAGACAGACAGACAGACAGACAGACAGACAGACAGACAGACAGACAGACAGACTAACAGTTTTGACCTTTATATTATAATGAATAAGATTACATGGACAGGGGGATCTGATCCTAGATCAGCATTCCTATTCCACAACGCTTGATCCTTTATGTCTCCATGAGTAATCTGACCTGAATGCGTAGTCTGACTACTCCTGAAATAATAGTCTGGCTGCCGCATGGTCCCAGGCTGTAACTCCTGAACTATAGCCTGGCTGCTGCATGGTCCCAGGCTGTAACTCCTGAAATAATAGTCTGGCTGCTGCATGCTCCCAGGCTGTAACTCCTAAACTATAGCCTGGCTGCTGCATGGTCCCAGGATGTAACTCCTGAACTATAGCCTGGCTGCTGCATGCTCCCAGGCTGTAACTCCTAAACTAAAGCCTGGCTGTTGCATGGTCCCAGGCTGTAACTCCTGAAATAATAGCCTGGCTGCTGCATGGTCCCAGGCTGTAACTCCTGAAATAATAGCCTGGCTGCTGCATGGTCCCAGAATGTAACTCCTAAACTATAGCCTGGCTGCTGCATGGTCCCAGGCTGTAACTCCTGAACTATAGCCTGGCTGCTGCATGGTCCCAGGCTGTAACTCCTGAACTATAGCCTGGCTGCTGCATGGTCCCAGGCTGTAACTCCTAAACTAAAGCCTGGCTGCTGCATGGTCCCAGAATGTAACTCCTGAACTATAGCCTGGCTGCTGCATGGTCCCAGGCTGTAACTCCTGAACTATAGACTGGCTGCTGCATGGTCCCAGAATGTAACTCCTGAACTATAGCCTGGCTGCTGCATGGTCCCAGGCTGTAACTCCTGAACTATAGCCTGGCTGCTGCATGGTCCCAGGCTGTAACTCCTGAACTATAGACTGGCTGCTGCATGGTCCCAGAATGTAACTCCTGAACTATAGCCTGGCTGCTGCATGGTCCCAGGCTGTAACTCCTGAACTATAGCCTGGCTGCTGCATGGTCCCAGGCTGTAACTCCTGAACCACACAGTGCTCTATGTGCCTTAGCCCAATACTAACCTCTCCATCTCCCCATCTCTCCATCTCTCCATCTCTCCATCTCACCACCTCTCCATCTCCCCATCTCCCCATCTCCCCATCTCTCCATCTCTCCACCTCTCCATCTCACCACCTCTCCATCTCCCCATCTCTCCATCTCACCACCTCTCCATCTCCCCATCTCTCCATCTCTCCATGTCTCCACCTCTCCACCTCTCCACCTCTCTATCCCTCCACCTCTCCACCTCTCCACCTCTCTACCTATCCACCTCTCCACGTCACCACCTCTCTACCTCTCCATCTCTCTATCCCTCCACCTCTCCACCTCTCTATCCCTCCACCTCTCCACCTCTCTATCCCTCCACCTCTCCACCTCTCTATCCCTCCACCTCTCCACATCTCCACCTCTCCACATCTCCACCTCTCCACCTCTCCACATCGCCACCTCTCCATCTCTCCACCTCTCACCTCTCTACCTCTCCACCTCTCTATCTCTCCATGTCACCACATCTCCACGTCTCCACATCTCCACCTCTCCACCTCTCTATCCCTCCACCTCTCCACCTCTCCACGTCACCATGTCTCCACTTCTCCATGTCACCACATCTCCACATCTCCACCTCTCCATCTCTCCTCTCCATCTCTCCATCTCATGTAGTGCTTCACAGTCCTGTCTTTATCCTGTGTGTATAATAACAAACCTCTCCATCTCTCCTCTCCTTAGAGACCGTATGCCTGAGACCCAGGAGGGTCAGATCACCATGGAGAAGACCCCCAGCTACTACGTCACTAAAGACGTCCCCGCCCGTATCCACACCATGTCCCCAGACACCAGGCTGATTGTGGTGGTCCGAGACCCCGTTACCAGGGCCATCTCAGACTACACTCAGACCCGCTCCAAGAAACCTGACATCCCATCCTTTGAGAGCCTCGCCTTCAAGAACAGGACTACGGGTCTCATCGATACGTCCTGGAGCGCCGTCCAGATCGGGATGTATGCCAAGCACCTACAACGCTGGCTGCAGTACTTCCCCAAGGACCAGCTCCTCTTCATCAGCGGGGAGAGGTTGATCTCCGACCCAGCCGGGGAGATGACACGCGTACAGGACTTCCTGGGGCTCAGGAGGGTGGTCGGTCACAAACACTTTCACTTCAACCCAGCCAAGGGCTTCCCCTGTCTGAAGAGGCCGGAGGTGAATAGTAAACCTCACTGTCTGGGGAAGACCAAAGGAAGGATTCATCCTAATATTGACCCTGAGGTGGTGCAGAGGCTGAGGGAGTTTTATCAACCTTTCAACAGGAGGTTTTATCAGATGACGGGACATGACTTTGGATGGGGTTCATGGAGCTGAGCGACGGAGACATTGAGTGAATCCGAAATGGAACCCTATTCCCTATGTAGTGCACTACCCTGGTCAATAGTAGTGCACTATAATATAGGACAAAATGGCACCCTCTTCCCTATGTAGTGCACTACCCTGGTCAATAGTAGTGCATTATTGAGGTTGTTGTACACTAATCTGCACAAATGTAGTGCACTATTGAGGTATTATGGTGCCCTTTCAGACAGAGATGTTGTGTTTTTCTTTGAGGGGTTTTAGGTTGTAATTGTAACATTTAGGAGATATTGTTATACTGTGTATATAAGGCAGCGTGTGTAAAAAGTACAGAAGTCTATTTTATGATAATTTATTTCTAGGATATTAGGAACTCACTGAGCTGCCTATCCATGTTTGTTGACGATCATCACACATCTTTACATTCCTGTTTTTAAAATCTTCATTTGAAGGGCATTTTGTAATCTTGAAATTACCTCAGAAAAATACATGTACAGGAATTGTGGAAATGAAAATATAACAGCACAATCCTGTTACGGGTAGCAGCACTCGACCAGCAGGGTTAGGCTAGAGCTATTGTTTCCCTTTATATACATGCAATGACTTTATAATGCTGCTTTAGCTCAATCTCCCTACCTTTACCACGTTGGTTTTTAACATGGCTGTACGAATACCACACCATTTCAGCAAAAATTGTTCAATTTCAAAGGTTGGTAGAATGAGGATGTAGAAATATTGTACCGACCAGAGAATTAGTGTTGGGTCATTGAACACGAAGACATCTCTCTAGCCTCTTCTTTAAAAGATGTTCAAAACCACTCAAGGAGTCCAAAACAACCCATCATTTACCTCCTTAAGATCAGCCTGACCTCCAGAGGCCTGTGGGCCCACTTCATCCATCAGATCAATATATACAACCCCAGCTGATCCAGTCAGGCTGCGTCCCATATGACTCCCTGCTCCCTTAATCGTTCACTACTTATGACCACGACCCATGGGGCATTTAGGGAACAGGGAACCATTTGGGATGCCCTCCCAGTGTCACTATGACAGCTATATCAATACAGTAATAACTCATCATCACATCAATTACACGTGAGTGATGTCACATTAAAGCTGAGTGATGTCACAGTGCTGTCTGGACTCTCCTGCTATAAAACAAGGATCCGTCAAAAGGTTCATTGGAGTCAACGTATGTTGGGACCTTGTGACCACTACACATTAACGTAATGATCTGGGTTTTATGTTCCAGATTCAAGGCTCTTCTGAAGGGGCAAGCTATTTAGGAAGCTTTACATTACTGTCATAGTCATTAGCACCCCTCCTAGTTCCTCTGCTTGCCGAAGCCAGTTGACCGACCTAAACGATCTTTAAATGTGCAGTCTTTTTGATGAGATGCCGTCACCTTTTCATGTTTGTAATCCATACTTTGCTAGCAGTGAGGTTTGCTTGTGTAATGATACGATGACTCTATTCTGGGATGATGAGCTGACCATGATACAGTATAATGTTATTATCACAGTCCTCTGTAGTCCTGCTAGGTAAAGTTAACAGGACTGCTGTTGGATCAGATGTTATCATCACAGCTCTCTGTAGTCCTGTTAGGTAAAGTTAACAGGACTGCTGTTGGATCAGATGTTATCATCACAGCCCTCTGTGGTCCTGTTAGGTAAAGTTAACAGGACTGCTGTTGGATCAGATGTTATCATCACAGTCCTCTGTAGTCCTGTTAGGTAAAGTTAACAGGACTGCTGTTGGATCAGATGTTATCATCACAGCCCTCTGTAGTCCTGTTAGGTAAAGTTAAAGGACTGCTGTTGGATCAGATGTTATCATCACAGTCCTCTGTGGTCCTGTTAGGTAAAGTTAAAGGACTGCTGTTGGATCAGACCGCATTTATTGGGAACTCAGTTTGGTGCATTGTTGTGTTATTGCTGTTGAAAGGGAAATTCAAAGGCTGCGATTCAATCCGATCGCGCGTTGCAGTGCTGTCACAAAATCCTTTGTGCTGTTGAAAGGAGGACCAAGGCGCAGCAGGTATGTGAATACTGTAACGATCGTCGTGCATGAAGGAAGAAGTGGACCAAGGCGCAGCTGGGAGCGAACACATGTTATTTATTTCAGACTGAAATAACACGGTCAAAACAGAGAATAAACGTATCGCTACTGCTCAAACAAAAAGAGACAACAACCCACAAACATCGTGGGGGGAAAGGAACTTAAATGTGATTCCCAATCAGACATAACTAGCGACAACTGTCTAATTGGAAATCACCCCGAGCCCAACATAGAAATAAACCACAAAGAAAGGCTATAACAAAACATAGAAAATAAACCATAGAAATACCACACCCTGACCAAAATAGCAGAGTTCCCCTGGTCAGGGCGTGACAGTACCCCCCCTCCAACGGTGCGTACTCCCGGCGCACCAACCTAAAGTCTATTAGGGGGGGGACCCGGGTGGGCGCCTCACCCTCAGTGGAGGCTCTGGCCCCGGGCGTGTTTCTCCCCCTGCCTCCACCCTAGCCCTACACCTCTGGCCCGGACTGGACCACGGTGGAGCGGCATGCTCAGGCTCCGGAGCGGAGCCGCCGACCGGAACAGGACTGGTCACCGGTGGACCGGACACAGGCCGTGCCGGACTGTGGACACGCGCCGTGGGCCTGGTGCGGGGAACAGGGACGGGCCGGACAGGACCGGGGACACGCACCACCAACCTGGTGCGGGGAGCAGGGACGGGCCGGACTGGCCTGGGGACACGCACCACCAACCTGGTGCGGGGAGCAGGGACGGGCCGGACTGGCCTGGGGACACGCACCACCGGCTTGGTGCGGGGACCCGGGATGGGCCGGATAGGACTGTGGACACGCACCACTAACCTGGTGCGGGGAGCAGGAATGGGCCGGACAGGACTGGGGACACGCACCACTAACTTGGTGCAGTGAGTAGGGATGGGCCGGACAGGACTGGGGACACGCAACACTAACTTGGTGCGGGGAGCAGGGATGGGCCGGACAGGACTGGGGACACGCACCACTAACCTGGTGCGGGGAGCAGGGATGGGCCGGACAGGACTGGGGACACGCACCACTAACCTGGTGCGGGGAGCAGGGATGGGCCGGACAGGACTGGGGACACGCACCACTGGCTTGGTGCGGGGAGCAGGGATGGGCCGGACAGGACTGGGGACACGCACCACTGGCTTGGTGCGGGGAGCAGGGATGGGCCGGACAGGACTGGGGACACGCACCACTAACCTGGTGCGGGGAGCAGGAATGGGCCGGACAGGACTGGGGACACGCACCACTAACTTGGTGCGGGGAGCAGGGATGGACCGGACAGGACTGTGGACACGCACCACTAACTTGGTGCGGGGAGCAGGGACGGGCCGGACAGGACTGGGGACACGCACCACTAACCTGGTGCGGGGAGCAGGGACGGGCCGGACTGGACTGTGGACACGCACCACATTCGCCCGGCAAGGGTGAGGTGCTGGCACAGGACGTGCTGGACCGTGACCGCACACCGGCAACACAGTGCGCATAAGCGGCGCCGGATATCCTGGACCGAGGAGACGCACTGGAGGTCTGGAGTGCACAGCTGACATCACCCGTTCTGGCTCAACGCCCACCTTAGCCTGGCAAGTGTGGAGCACTGGCACAGAACGCACTGGGCTGTGCAGCCGTACCGGAGACACAGTGCGCGTCCTCGGCGCAGGGTACATCGGGCTGAGAAGGGGCACCGGAGGCCAGGAGCGCTGAGCCGGCACAACACGTCCTCGCTGAACACTCCCCCTATCCCGGCAAATGTGGGGCGCTGGCACAGAGCGCACTGGGCTGTGCAGGCGCACTGGCGATACCGTGCGCACCTCTGCCACCCAAGGCTCTTCCTCCACGCTGTCCCTATGCAGGTCCTCCAGGACCTGCCACATCTCTGCCTCCTCCTTCGCCGTTATCCCCCACGAGAGCAGTGGTCTGGGCTCTTCCTCTGCCCTTCCGGACCACCCCATTAGCCCCCCCCAATAATTTTCTTGGGGGTGTTTTCCGGGCCTCCTCGACCGCCGCCTGCGACTCCTTCCACCGGCTGGCATCACCTCCTCGACCTGGGAATCCTTCCGCCAGGGTCCTTTCCCCGACATGATCTCCTCCCAGGTCCAGAACTCCTTCCCCTCGTGAGCCCATCTCTCGCGCTCCTTATCCTCCCGCTGCTTGGTCCTGGTTCGGTGGGTTGTTCTGTAACGATCGTCGTGCATGAAGGAAGAAGTGGACCAAGGCGCAGCTGGGAGCGAACACATGTTATTTATTTCAGACTGAAATAACACGGTCAAAACAGAGAATAAACGTATCGCTACTGCTCAAACAAAAAGAGACAACAACCCACAAACATCGTGGGGGGAAAGGAACTTAAATGTGATTCCCAATCAGACATAACTAGCGACAGCTGTCTGATTGGAAATCACCCCGAGCCCAACATAGAAATAAACCACAAAGAAAGGCTATAACAAAACATAGAAAATAAAACATAGAAATACCACACCCTGACCAAAATAGCAGAGTTCCCCTGGTCAGGGCGTGACAAATACTCATATTTTAATTTCAAAAAAGGAGTAAAGCATCCACTGAAAAAAAACAATAAACACAACAGGGACAGTCTTACAGGCATACAAAAAACGCAGTGCAAGAACAACCACCCACAACCCCCAGTGACAAACATACTCCTACATATATGACTCCCAATCAGGAACAACGATCCCCAGCTGTTCCTGATCAGGAGTCACAAGACACAGAGAACATTCAAACACACACACACAAGACTGCCACATCCTGACCCCCAAAATACTACAACAGCTCCATCTGCTGGTCAGGACGTGACAAGTGCGCTTGACATTTAAAAGTAATTTCCAGCGGAGCGACATGTGCAGCGTTTACCTTTGAATGTCACCTCTGCGAAAGCGGGAACATTACCTCTGTGATAGTGTGCAGTGCTGTAACGAGCCTTGAATTGAATTGTGACCAACGTCTTGCTATTCAGGGCTCACAATTCCTTTCTCCTAAGTCTGTGTATGGGTGAGTTTTATTCATCCCTATACAGAGAGATACGCCAATGACAGTGTTTCTACCCATGAAATATGATGATAATGTATTGATAAAAATCTGTATACGTACATAAACAAATCCAACTATTTTGCTGTATTGTTTCCATTTTGCAACGATGTAATTGAGGCCGTTGTGAGTAAAATAGCGTTATTGTTGTTATTTCTTTGAAGTAAGGAATATATCTATTTTACCAAAACCAAATGATCCTCTGAGTGTCACATTGTCATAAAACGACACTACACCTTTGACATGTGTTATAACTACATTATAAACAAATGATACAGTCTTATAACCAGCTTATGACCAGCTTATAAAGCCCCTGTCATTTCTCCTCATTGTCTTCAGTGACTCTACGTCATTGGAGGCCTAGCACCGAGCACAGTGGTACCAGAGGGGTTGTCTAACGCTTCCTGAACCTCATTAGCCAGACAGGTTAAAGAGCGCAGTTAGCATTACTGTTAGTGTTAGCGACTCAATGGAACACTACCATGCTTGTCGCCATGGTCACTGTACCATTTGTCAGGTCCCTCTCTAAGCAGGAGAAAAGACAGATGATCAAAACACTGCCATTTCTCTGGGACCCTGATATTTGATAACACCTGACACTGTAAAGAAGGAGAGCCTGATATTTGATAACACCTGACACTGTAAAGAAGGAGAGCCTGATATTTGATAACACCTGACACTGTAAAGAAGGAGAGCCTGATATTTGATAACACCTGACACTGTAAAGGAGAGCCTGATATTTGATAACACCTGACACTGTAAAGAAGGAGAGCCTGATATTTGATAACACCTGACACTGTAAAGGAGAGCCTGATATTTGATAACACCTGACACTGTAAAGAAGGAGAGCCTGATATTTGATAACACCTGACACTGTAAAGGAGAGCCTGATATTTGATAACACCTGACACTGTAAAGAAGGAGAGCCTGATATTTGATAACACCTGACACTGTAAAGAAGGAGAGCCTGATATTTGATAACACCTGACACTGTAAAGAAGGAGAGCCTGATATTTGATAACACCTGACACTGTAAAGAAGGAGAGCCTGATATTTGATAACACCTGACACTGTAAAGAAGGAGAGCCTGATATTTGATAACACCTGACACTGTAAAGAAGTAACGTCAGGTCAACATGATTGTTCAGTTGTTCGATCAGTCATTTTTTCGTATTACCTGTGAATGGGTTTGTGTTGGAGTGAATTGAACATGTACTAGTACCTGTATGTAAGTGTGCTAGTACATGTATGGATGAGTGCGGTATATATATAATACCTGTATGGATGAGTTTATTATATATATATAATACCTGTATGAACGAGTACAATACAGTATGTGTATGTATATATATATATACAGTATCTGTATGGATGAGTACAGTATATATATAATACCTGTATGGATGTGGACAGCATATATATATTGTACCTGTATGGATGAGTACAGTATATATATAGCATATGTATGGATGTTAGTTGAGGTAAACACCAGTTCAGTTCCTCTCACACAACCGTGTGTGTGTGTGTGTGCGTGCGTGTGTGTGCGTGTGTGTGTGTGTATGTGTGCATATGTGTGTGTGAGTGAGTGAGTGAGAGTGACTGATTGGAGGGGTTATGTGTGTGTATAATTGCTGTACTCCCAGCTGAGAAACTGTTGTTAACATACATCCCTTCAGGCTGTTGTTCGAAGGGTTGGATCGAAACCACAGAATCTGGCAACACACACACACACATACCCACACACACACACAACCACACGCACACACATTGACACACACTCTACAGAACAGACACCTGGCAGATTGGCAGTACAGAAGACAACCACTTGGCATGACTTCCTTCCAGGGAGTACTGATGTAGCTTCGGAGCAGGAGCAAAGAAACAAAAGAATCCAGGAGAACAGAACACGCTCTTGCTTTTATGGGATACTGTAATACTGTAATACTGTCATACTGTAATACTGTAATACTGTAATACTGTAATACTGTAATACTTTAATACTGTAATACTGTAATACTTTAAAACTTTAAAAAACAAGTCTCTGTTGATAAAATGGATGGCTGAGATCTGAAGACTGGTGTTAGCTTCCCGAGCTATTGCCTTGGCTTTAGCTCAGAGGACAAACACAGTCCTACAGTACACAGAAAACCTATGGTTGAAATCCATTTTTAAGCCTTCTATCCCAGGTTGTATGGCCTGCAGGAGACCAGGGTTTGAATCTTGGTTGATGACACTCCTTACCTCCAGACAACTTGGGTAGGTTCTCCATCCCTTCTCTGTTGAAGTCACATGGGCTCTGAGCCAAAGGAAGTTGGCCAATCCAGTGGTAGTGTATAATGGAGTTAGTAACTTAACGAATACTTAAGGTCCCTTAATACACTTGGCCTTATTAGAGTTTACTTAGCTAAAGTGGTTTAAGATGTAGAGATTACAGGCCTATGGGGCAGAGGCCACCTGGTTAGGTCGTAGAGCAGAGCAGGTGTTCTAGCATGGTAAGGACCAGGTAAGGTAGTGTTGGTGTCATGACACGGTAAGGACCAGGTAAGGTAGTGTTGGTGTCATGACACGGTAAGGACCAGGTAAGGTAGTGTTGGTGTCATGACACGGTAAGGACCAGGTAAGGTAGTGTTGGTGTCATGACACGGTAAGGACCAGGTAAGGTAGTGTTGGTGTCATGACACGGTAAGGACCAGGTAAGGTAGTGTTGGTGTCATGACATGGTAAGGACCAGGTAAGGTAGTGTTGGTGTCATGGCACGGTAAGGACCAGGTAAGGTAGTGTTGGTGTCATGGCACGGTAAGGACCAGGTAAGGTAGTGTTGGTGTCATGACACGGTAAGGACCAGGTAAGGTAGTGTTGGTGTCATGGCACGGTAAGGACCAGGTAAGGTAGTGTTTGTGTCATGGCACGGTAAGGACCAGGTAAGGTAGTGTTGGTGTCATGGCACGGGAAGGACCAGGTAAGGTAGTGTTTGTGTCATGACACGGTAAGGACCAGGTAAGGTAGTGTTGTGTCATGACACGGTAAGGACCAGGTAAGGTAGTGTTGGTGTCATGGTATGGTAAGGACCAGGTAAGGTAGTGTTGGTGTCATGACACGGTAAGGACCAGGTAAGGTAGTGTTGGTGTCATGACATGGTAAGGGCCAGGTAAGGTAGTGTTTGTGTCATGGTATGGTAAGGACCAGGTAAGGTAGTGTTGGTGTCATGACACGGTAAGGACCAGGTAAGGTAGTGTTGGTGTCATGGCACGGTAAGGACAAGGTAATGTAGTGTTGGTGTCATGGCACGGTAAGGACCAGGTAAGGTAGTGTTGGTGTCATGGCACGGTAAGGACCAGGTAAGGTAGTGTTGGTGTCATGACACGGTAAGGACCAGGTAAGGTAGTGTTGGTGTCATGGCACGGTAAGGACCAGGTAAGGTAGTGTTGGTGTCATGGCACGTGTCGTGACGTTGTATTAGTTAATGTGACGACTGTTGCTCATCGAATGATTAACGGTTTAGAATTACGTGATTAAATGAATTAAGCAATGAATCAAGCAATTATTAACTCATTAACCTGGGGCACCATGGGAACATTGTTTTGATTGAGTTTCTATTTCCCAAATTAACTCAAAGGATATCAGAATATCGATTACAAGAGTCGCTAAATTAATCAATTTCCTCTACAGTCTCATAATCTGAAAGTCGTATAATCCGGGAATCTGCACGGACCCGGGCTTTACCACTGAATTTACCACACCAATCTTAGTTGATTATTTATTTACTAGCAAGCTAAAATGATGATAAAAATGCACATACACAAAACACAATCTAGCTATTGATTAGGACTTAGTACAACGGGCCAACACACTATGGCGCTTGTTACCCAAAATGGGGATTTTAAAGAGAGAGAAATAAAGGAAGTACACGAGAGAAATATACATTTGGGTTCATTTGTCAGCCATGCTTATTTAAAATTAGCCTTGCCCCGAACTGCCGCTCTTATGGGTCAGAATATAATGATGTAATTACGTGTTGGAGTTCTCAGGTGGGAAGCTCCACGTGGGTCGTTTAGGCTTCTAAATGCCGCAGTTCTCCGGCGCAACTCTCTGGTTGTCCTCACGATGTCAGTGTCCTTCTTGGCTAAGTGGTCTGATCCTCACCCTTGATCGGAAAGGGGTCTTCTGAGGACAGACAGCTCTGTAGCTCAGAGCTCACAGCTTCGGCTCGAATGGTGTCGATACCACGATTCAATGGAGAGTGGAGGCTGGGTGGTTCGGCTTGAATTCACCCGCTTAGACACAGCTACTCGTCCGTAGCTCGTGTAGAAAAATATTTCTTTGTCTTCAACCTTGTGTTTCGTTTTGGGGTTCGTCGACTTTGTTAGACCTTAGCTGCAGCTTGGGGTCAATAGTCTTCTATCTTAATTCTTCACTCTCCTGTCTTATACCCTCGGGTCAGAAGTGGGTGTAACAGCCTTTAGGGCAATTCTCTGGGCGGACCAAGTAAAGGGGGCAAGGCTTAGATTTGGCTAAAAATCCGATTTTAGACACTAACTTCACATTTCATCTTTATCACAACATTCTGTTTGATTTGGATATTTTCCAAACAGCGTACAATGTATAAACATCAGGCATATACTGGGAAAACTCTTAAAGGTACAATGTTTTCATAATAACGTCATCTCTTAACCTTTAAAAACAAATACAAAAGTTACATACATTTTAATATTCCACTTTTCGTCATAACCACCATTGTGGCTGACGGAAACCATTGTTCCAAAGTCCCTTTATTGCATGTTTAATGTTCTGAGGCCAGTTCTCCATTGTTAGGACAAAGGAATTTCTCTGTATTATGGGCATGAGGTGTCATAAAACCCCCACATCTTCAGACCCCTAGATCTCTCCTCCTCTGTTGGGGGTTTGGGAGATAATCTGTAGGGTGGTGGTCTCCTGTACCCTGACCTGATCAGGACAGTCATGACAGTCCCCCTCTGGTAGGTTCAACTTGGAATGATTCTGCATGTTGCAACCCACCATAAGAATGACCATCGGATGTCCTGGTCTGTGGATCATCAGAGCAGCCCCCCCCCCTTTAGTGGTTCCCCCTGGTAGGCTTTCCGCAAGCTGTGGATCACCACCAGAATGGATCAAGGAGGTCTGGCAGTGGCTCTGTGTTCCGGCCCGTCGTCCGGTTATCCCGGTTAGTGGACCTAGGCAGTAACTTGGCAGACGTTAATAACGCACAACACTCAGGCAATACATCATTACATTTCCTCCCCAAACGAGCGGTGTCTTGGCTCTAAGGCTTCCTAAGTGTCAAAGGTAATGAAACGAAAAATTGGAATAAAAACATAAAAGTATACAAAATATGTCTACCACACCTTAATCATCTAATATGGACTATGTTCTATATATGTCCAAGGCCTTGGCTAAATAGCTCTATCATGGCATTGTCTCTAATGTCATGTCTAGGTTGATCCTACTTGCAGGTGGGTAGTTAATGCACTTGGAAAAACTTGGCCCCCGAAGGCCAAAGCTTACATTAGGGACATTACTGGGCTGACCTAGCGAGTTCGGGAGAGGAGGCTGGGACTGGGCCCTGTAAGAGGGTTTCCGGGATCCATTGCCACCTTTCCAAAAATCGGGATCGCTTCCGTCCCACGGGTGATCCTAGTATAAGACCTCATTAGGTCTTCCATTGCACGTGTGCGCCTGTGTACGTAGTAGGTGCACACGCCAAGGGAAATGAGACCAAGGATCATGGTAACAGTCAGGATACTGTCCGGCACCGTCCAAGAGCGGGCGACAGACCAATCTTTTGGTCTGTAGTCAGTCGGGTCGACTAACAGTGCCTCATCCAGTACGCTAAGATCGACAGTCATGGGTCCCTCGTACTGGGTTTGGTATTGAATGGCTTGTGGTAACTCAAGGGAACGTTTAGCAAAAGCGTCCGGCATTTCAATCTCTGTGTCTATCCGGTCGTCGGGAAGGTGGTATAGAGCGAGGTCGTCTACGTGAATAATCGCCCCCTCTGGTACCGTAACAAAAACAGTCTGGTTGGGGAGGTTCAATTGGGTGATGGAGTCATGGCGTTCGTAAGTCATAGTGGCGGACGCGAACGGTGTGTTGACCAACCATCGGTTCCCTACCACCTCCACTTGTGTGGTGGTGGCCCCATCCCTGGCTGTTAGTTTGGCTCTACAGCGTTCTTCGCTGGTGATAGCTTTAATACCACAAAGACGCTCAGTGTTATCCCTGACAAATGGTTTGCTAGGACAAAGGTAGTGGACATCTTTGGTTAGAGTACACCTTAGCAGGTTAGGGGTGAGATAGAAATCTGGGTTGTTTTCCTGGTAAGCTACAACTGGGGGCGTGGCAATCTTTACGTGGGTACTGTCGCGCCAAAATCCTACATTGAGAACCGTTTTCAATCTATAGATATTCTCCAGTTCAACAACCGGCAGCGTCAGTAGAAAACCCACTTCATTACGATCAACATCAATGTGTATTGGGATGGCCGACCCCAGACTATAGGCCAAATGTGATTGTAACGACCTTAGTGTGGTTGAAGTAGCTGAGGTCAATATGTCGTGCACCATTGAGAGGGGCACTAGATATGAGGGGATTCTATTCATGGCCAAGTGGTCCATAGAAGAGCTAACTTCACGGAGAAAATCCTCCAGTAACAACCGAACCAATTGGACATGGGCATAGTCATGGTTCATGACCTCTGCTAGCTTTCCTACAGACAGGATAGTTTTGTTCAGGAGAGTAGCGTGTGTGTTGACCACCAGAATAGTGTCCTGGAGAGACTTTCCCACATGTTGCAACCTAAGGGCCTGTGCCTTCATCTGCTGCTGGATAAGTGGCATCTCTTCAGTAATCTCCCTAACATTCCTCTTGACTGTGGCTAGACTGACTGCGTTGACGGCAGTGGTACCTAGGGCAAATAGTGACCCTACGGCTGCCCCTATCGATAGTAGCGCCCCGACGAATCGTTTTTCTCGCCTGGGCTCAGCTAGTTCTGACTGGGTTACTGTGAACTTTTGGAGTTGGGCCAACATATGGGCAGTGTCTAGCTGGGCGTGCTTAATTGCCTGGCTGGTCCAGTCAGCCCCGGCCCAACTCAAATGCGCCGCAGGTGGAATGTGTTGGCGGTACACATTCTCTGCATCTAGGCGGACATATACCCTCTGCGTGTGTACTCTGCAGTTAGTTATGAGGAGTCCTGGATCGTCGCGGAGAACGATTCCCGTAGGGGGTCCGTTCGTGATTACGTCTGCTGGGTTGGTTTTGACCAGGGCGCAGAGTGTCAGGATCATCCAAAGGAACTCCATCCTACAGAAACGCATAATCAGAGATTGTTGGATTATTTCAGTTATTTGTATTCGTAAACCAAAATTGTTTTGACAACTATTTTTCTGTTTTTCTTATTTTTAATCAGTACAGCGCAGGACGATATCACTAGTGACAACAGATGTATATCTGGTAGCTGGGAAGAGGATAAAAGATATTAGGTGCAACGTACTGGTCTCCTGGAAGGGATCAGCTGAGGGTACTTAAGAATTTTCTTAGTACCTCTGGGTTTTTGCTAGGGTTTTTATCTATTCGGTGCTGGCTAGCACCCCTTCTATTCCCATGGGGGGAGTGTACAACTTGATTTGGTTCCGGTGGACCCACTTTAATGTGGCGGTTTGTCGACCTTTGCTGATTTTGATCTGGTAAGCTACAGGTGATAGCTTCACCACAATCTCGTGTGGCCCCGTCCAGTGGGGCAGGAACTTTGTTGCGACGCCCGCGGGTTTGGTGTATATGTAGTACCACACCTTATCTCCGACCTCGAACACCTGGTGTGAGGCTTTTTTGTCGTAATAGGTCTTGTCACCTTCTGCACTTCTTTCCAATTGTCCTTGAGCGTACGCAAAGGTAGTCTGGAGATGGTTCCGCAAGTCGGTCACGTATTGATGAGCCGTGTAGGCGGTGGCTGCAGCGACATCTCCCGGTTGGTACAGGAGATGCAGTGGAAGGGTCATTTGCCGGCCCGTCATCATCTCAAAGGGTGTCATTCCCGTAGACCTGTTGCATGTGGCTCTGATTGCCATCAATACCAATGGGAGTTTGAGGTCCCAATCTTTGTGGTTGGCTGCCACATATTTCCTCAAGATTCTGACAATTGATTGGTTGCTCCTTTCTACCCCCCCCGAGCTCCTAGGGTGGTACGCGATGTGGAGTTTAGCTTTGACTCCCAGGAGCTTCCACAGTTCGGTCATTACAGCTGCCGAAAAGTGGGTTCCTCTGTCGCTGTCCACGGTTTCTCCTGGCAGGCCGAAACGACTGAAAACGTGGTTTAGCAAAAGAACGGCAGTGGTTTCCGCTGTGTCATTGGTCGCCGGCAGGCACTCCACCCACTTTGTAAATGCGCAAGTCACTGTGAGGAGGTACTTGTTGCCTCTGGCAGACCTGGCAACTGGGCCGACCCAGTCGATCTGGATCGAGCTCCAGGGGTAAGACACACCCTTGCGTTGCAGGGGTGCTCTGTGAAGTGGCTTGGTGGGTTGAAACTGGCAGCAAACTAGACACCCCCTCACGTATCGTGCCACGTCTTGTTCCATGTGAGGCCAGTGGGCCACCTGTCGCAATGTTTCACATGTAGCCTTGACCCCCCTATGGCCTCCACATGGCTCGTCGTGGGCATGAGCTATCATTATCCCCCTCTGTGTTTTAGGAACCACCCACCTTCGAGCGGTGTCGGTTTCTGAAACATACACCAATAGGTCATCTACAAGTGTGAGGTGCTGTTTAGTTGTGTGAACAAGAGTCGCTAAATTAGTCGTGTGAACCTGCCAAAGCCAGTTCGGACACTGGGTGGTTGACAGGATCCGACAGGAATGCCATCAAAGTGGCGAGGGACTCATCTTGGTGTTGCATTGCTACCAGGTCGCCATTCATGAATGAATGCGTTAGCAACACATTATGTTTGTGCGACGACGTTTTCCGTGGTGCTACATGGCTACGCGTTACCGCAGACACCATAGCTTCCTCAGTGGGTTTTTCGTCTCGAGCAGCAAACACCCAAGGGGTGCCGTGAATTGCACCAGATTTCGCCATGCTGTCAGCATGGTCGTTGCCAAGTTTGTCACGACCCGGTGATTTGGAGTGTCCCTTGACTTTCTTCCAATACACCTGTATGTCGTGTTTGGTGATGAGATCATCACAAGCTAGAATGAGCTCTTTGTTTTTCACCTCTTTACCACTTGAAGTAGTCATGTGCTTTTGTTTCCAAAACGGCAAGTGGCATAAGAAGGTGAGTCTCGCGTAGTTAGAGTCGGTGCAGATCGCCAGTTCTGCCAATCCGTGTTTCACCGCTGTTTGCAGGGTGATCAGCACGCCAGCCACTTCTGCAAACTGGCTGGTCTTGTTGCCAAGCTGAAATTGAAGTGGTTTGCACGGAATGTCGTTGTGCCATACCAATCCCACCCCAGCTTGCAAGTGGTCTAGATGGCGGTAAGAACAGCCATCTACAAATGCCATCGGCATGTCGAGACACACGTTCTCTTCGAAATAGTGATGGTTCGAAGGCAATGGCGGAGCGATGTCACGCGGGGGTGGTCCGGAGTCGGTTTCATCGTCACCACAGTGTTGACACACCGCCAAAGCACTGCCCAAAGGCAGGTTCTTTGCTTTTGCGTAGTTGATTACTACATCATGGCTCTGCAGCGTCATGAGCCAAGCCGCTATCCTGCTGTTGTGTACAGCACCCTCACGGATTCGTTGGCTTTTCAGAAAAGTCACAGGCTGGTGACATGTTTCTATGATCACCTTTTGTCCGCCGACATAACTGGTGAAGTGTTTGATCGCCCAGACTGTCGACAGCAGCGCTTTTTCGCAGTCTGAGTATTTGTGTTCGGCGGGGTTGAGTGTTTTGCTCGCGTAAGCAACCACACGTTTGTCTTGGTCGTATTTTTGGTACAACCCAGCGCTAAGGCAGTGCTCTGAGAAACCGACTTCCAAAAAGAATGTCTTGTCTTTGTTGGGGTATACCAGGCAGGGTGCCTCGCAAAGCAGGTTTTTCAAGGAAGCCACCGCTTCGTTGTGAGTGACATCCCAAACGAATGGGGTGTCTTTCTGAAGAAGGTGAGTCAACGGTTTTGACAAGTCGGCGTAGTTTTCGATGAATTGACGGGAGTAATTACATACTCCCAAGAAGCTGCGCACCTCGTGAAGGTTTGTAGGTGTTTTGATGTTGCGGACTGCTTGGATTCGGTTAGACTGTGGCAGGATGCCCTCGGCACCCACCAGAAGCCCAACGTAGTTTACCTTGGTCCTGCACCATTGTCCTTTCATGATGGCCAACTTAGCCCCTGCAGTCCCGAGTTGGGTGAGAACGTGGTCCATTTCATTTAGGTGATGTGACCAAGTCTCACTTCTCATGAGAACGTCGTCCACGTAAATTATCGTCCCCCTAGAGGCTGCGTCTGGCATCGCCTTGTGCAGGAAGATGTTGAACTCTGAGGGGGAGTTCGCATACCCGAATGGGCAACGATTGAACGTGAAGAGCTTGTTCGAGAAAGAGAAAGCCAACTTGTGTTGGTCACGCGGGTCGACTGTCATGGTCCAGAAACCATTTGCCACGTCGACTGTGGAGAAGTACTTGGCGTTTGCCACCTTTGGCAACTCTTGGTCGAGCTGTGTCATTGGCCAACGAGACAACGGAACCAGTTTGTTGAGTTGTCTATAGTCAATGGTAAGACGCCATTTACCCGTTGGTTTCAGAACGGGCCACACGGGAGCGCTGTACGTACTGTTACATTCCCTGATTATCCGTTTAGCTAATAAGGAATCGATAATCTCTTGTACTGCTGCGTATGCTGCGAGCGGGATTTTGTATTGTCTAACGAACGTAGGAGTTGCTCCGGGTGGCGTAGGAATACGCACCACATGGATACCCGTAACCCCGCAATCCAGCGAGTCTGTCGACCAGATCTCACTGTGTTTGTTAAACAATTCTCTCAACTGATGGCGTTCAGTGTCATTGACAAGAGCATCAGCCTCCGACAGTAGTTGTATTACCTGTGCATGGAAACCAGGATATGGTTCGGCGACATTGTACAGGTCTTCATCGGGTGGTGACGGCATGTCACCTTTGGAAGAGTCATCGGTTGTTTTCTCACAAGAGTGTACTTCGCATGCAGGAGGAGACGCAATATCATCCTCCGTGACGATGGAGTATATTAACAGGTTGCTGTCAGGATCGGCATCCAGCCGGAATGCCGATGTGTCGTCCAGTGGCAATACGGGAGTTAGTGCTATTGCTTTTGACTGACAAGTAAACAGCGTACCTCCCTCGCCATCTAGGTCTAGGGAGGACGGAAGAGGCCCAATCACAGGAACAACTAGTTCAAAATCATGGAAGGCGTAATCGATCAATGTTCCTAGCTGAGTGTGCCGAGGAATGGAAATATCCGCTTGAGTCAGATTTTGTACCAGGAGGTAAGTGGATCTAGCGGTTAGTTCCAACAGTGGGTTACCATTGATAGTTAGCCCCAAGTCGAATAGTTTTGGAGAGGGTTGGAAGAACGCAGTGGTGCCTTCCATCCGGTATCCGGGCGCCAGGTTCAGTCTTACAGAAACCTCTGTGGTTCTTGCCGGTATCAACATGGCGGACTCAGTTATCGTCTTGCAAGCTTCAGGAATAGTCTGCCCGGAAGCCATTCGCACCGGGTCGAAAGACAAGGCATGTTGGTTTGGCTGCGCCAAAGACCAAAGAACTTGGTGTATGGTATCAAGTTTAACACCCAATCTTACCAAAATGTCCGCTCCCACATAGACTGTATGTGGGAGGTCCGCGACAACCAGTAGGTAGTGGGATAATTCCTTGGTTCCAATGCGGATCGATAGCGCACACACCCCTATTGCGGTGAGTGTTGTCTGGGGAGTCGTTCCCAGTGGAAATATAAACGTTTTCGGCACAAGGGGATGGCAGTTAGCCGTTTTCGAAATTTCGTTGAACATTTCCAAACTGATTGCGGATTTTTCTGACCAGGTGGCCAGCCTGGTATCCTCAGCCATAGTGCCGTTTAGGCACACGCCCCCTATCAGAGGAGGGCGGTAAGTGTCGGGTGGTGAATCACCCAAGCCGCACAAGAAAACCACATGTTCGGTTAAGTTCCGAGTCGAACTCACATTGTCCTTTGCCACAAATGGCGGGCTCATGGCCAAGTTCACAGGGTTTGCGTCAGATGCTGACGTCGGACCCACGTCGTTGCACAATGTAAGGCAGGTAGCCTTGGAAGAATGCGGCGAAGTCAACGGAGTAGGCATAGGTATTTGTGACCAGATTTGATTGGTTTTCCAATCCATTAGTGGTACCAAACGGTCAATTAAATCACTCCCAATCAGCATTCGTTCGATTTCGATGCTAGTCACATACACGGGGTGTATCAGTGACACGCTTTCGAAGTTGAGTTTAAGTAGGAGACGTTTGGTTAGGGGCGAGGTAGCTTGAGTGAAACCTCGAAGATTCGTATCGCAATGTTCCGTTTTCAACCAACGTTTTGTTGGGTCCTCTGCCCTTTTTAGTTCACCCAGCAAGGTTTCGGATATGAGGGAAATTGTTGAACCCGAATCTATCAGAGCGTGACAGGTCACACAGTCCTCCAGGACTGTTCTAAGGTATGGCCTGTTCGAGTTGGTTTTTCTCGTCATATCCCCAACAAAATGGAGTGGGTTGGGAGAACGGAGCGGTTTGTAATCTGCGTCGATTTCCAAGACAGATAAGTTACCTACGTGACCCAGTGGGTCCTCTATCGGAATGGTAGAGGAATCATCTGTTACAAAGCTGCTTATCTCGTGCATCTCCACCTCCGTGTCCAAGTCTGTAGACAAAACCTGCGGGCTTGTGTCTAGAACGGGCGGTACCTGGACAGGGATTCAAGTGGAGGCGGGGGTAATGGAAATGTTTGCGTCCTCTTGAATTGCATGAATTTCGGCGGACTCGGTTTCCAACGATTTTACGCCTAGTCATGAGGATTTATCCTTGTCCTCTTTCTCAAATTTCTTACGATGCAGTACATCTTTTATCAGAGCTTCTATATCATTTCGGTTAGCGTTTAAATCATTGTTGAACACTTTGTTGCCCTTGTTACGCTTGTTACCCTTGTGTCCTGACCCTTTGTGAGAGTTAGGCGGAGGGGCATGTCGGCTAGGTTGATCTCTACGGGACCTGTTAGATTGGGGACGTTCATCGTAGCTATTGTTACGGCGGTGGTTGTCGGGGTGGTGGTTACTTGGTAGCCACCCCCTTTGATCGTCCTCTTTTACAGCATATGTCCCTGATGCAGCCCCTTCTAATTCGAGTGATGGTTCCCGCCTAAGCTCGAAAGTCGAGGTGTCCGGGCTCTTAGCCCGGCTTGCTTTTGATGCTTCAAAAGCGGTGCTTGCCAGCTCTCGGAGCGTCGAGATTGACAACCCGACGTGGGCAGTAGGGCCCAAGTAGTTAATGAAGTTGGGAGACATGTTTGACAGAAAAAGTTGTTTGAACGGTAATAGGTCTTCCATTCCTGTTTCAGTGAGCATGCCAAAGTAAGCTGAACGAAGCCGGTGATAGTAGGCTTGTGGGTGTTCATTTCGAGCTTGTCTGATATTGTTAGCCAACGAACTATCGTGTTTGCGAGTCGCAGAACCACTGAATTCTATTTTCAAAACCGTGGCAAGTTTAGCATAGTCGTTTTGCACGTGTTGCTCTTGTAGACGGATGAACCTTGTCACGTGTCTGTTGGACGTTCGCTTCAAAAGATAGAGCCTGTCTGCATTCGTAGCGTTTGGGTAGCCATCCAAGACGTCCTCTATGTCTACTAAGAATGTCTCAGTGTCGTTTGGCTTTCCCGGAACGGGGTCGAAGAGGCGGAAGTTTTTGACGATTTTGTCAAGGCGATCCCCGCCAAGTGCGCGGGGAGCATCTGCACTCTCCCGTGGAGAATTGTGGGCCGAGAGGCCAAGAGGAAAAGTCAAGCTGTGGTTGTGTTGGCGAGGAGGCCCCAATTCACTGTGGGCCGAATGGCCAAGAGAAAGAGGCTGAAATCTCCTGTCATCTACATTCCCTCGTTCTCTTAGCTCCGGATGTGAGCTAGGTTGCTTGGTTTGGTTGTCCCGCGCTAACGCGTGACTGTTCTGGAGTTCCTCCAGATGATACCTAAGGGTGGTGTTATGCTGCATCGCAGAGTCCACCTGGGAGTTGAGGGTGTTTATTTTCGACACGTAGGTGTCGCCCTTTTTTCGCTCGGCCTCATACTTATCTGTCATGGTTTGCAGGGAGAGGTCGCGAGTGTGGAATGAGAGATCCAGTGATGCGATGTCCTCCTTTTGTTTAGAGGTCACATTTTCCAACTTTCTCACCTGGTCTTTCTCATCCTTCATTAAATCAGCGACTTCAATGAGTTCTGCTGTTTTGTCCTCCAACTTGGTCATTGTGTTCATTAACTGATCGTCTTTGGTCTGCAACTTTTGGAATAGAGCATTATTGCTTTGAGTGGTTTCATTCACAATCGTTTGTAGGGCATCAATTTGCTCGCCCCGTTTTCTAACTAGCTCTTCCGATTCATCTAGTTTCGCGTGGACTTCATCGTATTTAGTTTTGGCTAAACCGAGTTGTTCTTTTAGAATACGGACTTGGTCAAGAGTTTGTTCGCGTTCTTTGTTATAAGTGTTAGACAGATCTTCCAATTTATCTGTTCTCACACACAGTTCCTCAGCTAGCAGTAGCTTATCTTTTTCGGCTTCGATGCCAGCTCCCTGGTTCTCTCCACCTGTACCTTGAACTCCCCAGCTTCCTGCTCGTGCCTCTGCTGGGCACTGAGGTACTGGTGCACTGTCCATCTCTGCTGGTGGGCATAGTTGAGGGCTAAACTGGAGAGAACCTTCACAAGGCCTCCGCCTGATGGTCTATTTTGAAGAGCGTCTGTCGCAATGTCTGCATTTTTCTCGCTTATGGCATTGAAATCTAACATTTTCAGCCCCTCGGCATAGTTAGGATTTGCATCGTTGCTGAGGTCCGCGATCAATCTTTCCGTGGGTGAAGGTCCACTGATTAGAGGGGAAATGGGTGGAAACCCATCTGATTGATTGCTCATTATTATGATTGTCAGTTATTTCAATTTACGTAATGTTTGGGGTTTTTAGTTGGAGGCTGCAAACACGATTTAACTCAGTTTGTAAACGTCAGTGAATCATCAAGACTGGGTCAGTAATGTGAGTTGGTTATTACTGAACTTGCCAAAACAGGTTTAATTGATTAAATCGATTTTAATGATAAATCTAACCTGTATCGGCTATTTGGGAATTTTAATTTTAATTCACCTGAAAGAGTTGCTTTCTCTAAGTTAACGTTGAAAAGTTTAACTATGTCTCATTGGTTAGTACACATTAGTTTGCGTATTATTCCAATAACCAACCTGGGCGGTAGTGTAGCAATTTAATGTATATTTAAATTGAACGAGACAATGATATCCAATCAGTTGAGACTGGTTAGATATCGTACAGCATAACCTGAATTATTTAAAAATAATTACTGGTGATTCTTCACCACCGGAGGTCACTGTTAACACAAGCTAAAATCGACAGGGTACCAGTGAAAATAGAATTTTACAAAACTGTTAAAAAGTCTACCTAAACACCATTAAGCTGGTAAAACAGCTTTAATCTATTAATCAATTTGAATGATTAGTCAACCCCGTATAGGCTAAAGGAATTAGCTTTAATTAACCTGAAATAGTTGCTATATCTAAGTTAACGTGGAACAGTTTAACCATGTCTCATTGGTTATGGTACATTCGTGTGTGTATTATTCCCATAACCAACCTGGAGAGGTAGTGTATCAATTTAATGTATGTATAAAATTGAACAAGACAATGATATCTAATCAGTTAAGACTGGTTTGATATCCTACAGCGTAACCTGACTTATTTCACGAAAAATGACTGGCGATTCTTCGCCAGAGGTTACGGATAGCCCAAGCTGAGATCACACAGGATTCCCGTCTAACGCGGGAATTCACTATGAACAAAGAGGAAAACAAAAATGGCGGCTCCCCTTTGTTAGCTTAGCATCTGGCGCAATGCTTAGCTTTCCTTGCGCGGGGTTTCCCCCTCGCCGCACAAGGGATGTTCCCTCCAACAAGGGAACGGGTTTACTTGGTGACGTCTCACGTTCAACCCTTAACCTCTCCCCGTTACCCAACGCGAGAGGTAGAGAGATAATAACTTCGCTTCGGTCAAACGAATATATCTACTCTAATTTCCGTAATGGCTGGCTCATATGTCCTCTGCTCTAGGAATTACTTATGACCGAGTCAGATCACTCCTGAAAGCGATCGACAGAAATAACACTACGTTAGGCCCAACTAGTATTATTTCTCAGAATGCCTGCATCGGCTGGTACATATGCCCTAGCTCGTAGCATTCAGTAGACCCCCTTCACACTGGCTTTGGTCAGATATACAACAGGGGTCGTTCTCTCCCGACCAGTATCTGGGTCAAATGGAACGACACACACACACTTCTCTCCCGCACTAGTCCTGCCTATAGCTATTAATGGAATGTATATATATTGCTACACAATTGATATGGAATAACACAACAGTGCGGCCTAGTCCTATCTTAGATTCCTCACAGGGGGCACCATATGTCGTGACGTTGTATTAGTTAATGTGACGACTGTTGCTCATCGAATGATTAACGGTTTATAATTACGTGATTAAATGAATTAAGCAATGAATCAAGCAATTATTAACTCATTAACCTGGGGCACCATGGGAACATTGTTTTGATTGAGTTTCTATTTCCCAAATTAACTCAAAGGATATCAGAATATCGATTACAAGAGTCGCTAAATTAATCAATTTCCTCTACAGTCTCATAATCTGAAAGTCGTATAATCCGGGAATCTGCACGGACCCGGGCTTTACCACTGAATTTACCACACCAATCTTAGTTGATTATTTATTTACTAGCAAGCTAAAATGATGATAAAAATGCACATACACAAAACACAGTCTAGCTATTGATTAGGACTTAGTACAACGGGCCAACACACTATGGCGCTTGTTACCCAAAATGGGGATTTTAAAGAGAGAGAAATAAAGGAAGTACACGAGAGAAATATACATTTGGGTTCATTTGTCAGCCATGCTTATTTCACTAGCCTCGCCCCGAACTGCCGCTCTTATGGGTCAGAATATAATGATGTAATTACGTGTTGGAGTTCTCAGGTGGGAAGCTCCGCGTGGGTCGTTTAGGCTTCTAAATGCCGCAGTTCTCCGGCGCAACTCTCTGGTTGTCCTCACGATGTCAGTGTCCTTCTTGGCTAAGTGGTCTGATCCTCACCCTTGATCGGAAAGGGGTCTTCTGAGGACAGACAGCTCTGTAGCTCAGAGCTCACAGCTTCGGCTCGAATGGTGTCGATACCACGATTCAATGGAGAGTGGAGGCTGGGTGGTTCGGCTTGAATTCACCCGCTTAGACACAGCTACTCGTCCGTAGCTCGTGTAGAAAAATATTTCTTTGTCTTCAACCTTGTGTTTCGTTTTGGGGTTCGTCGACTTTGTTAGACCTTAGCTGCAGCTTGGGGTCAATAGTCTTCTATCTTAATTCTTCACTCTCCTGTCTTATACCCTCGGGTCAGAAGTGGGTGTAACAGCCTTTAGGGCAATTCTCTGGGCGGACCAAGTAAAGGGGGCAAGGCTTAGATTTGGCTAAAAATCCGATTTTAGACACTAACTTCACATTTCATCTTTATCACAACATTCTGTTTGATTTGGATATTTTCCAAACAGCGTACAATGTATAAACATCAGGCATATACTGGGAAAACTCTTAAAGGTACAATGTTTTCATAATAACGTCATCTCTTAACCTTTAAAAACAAATACAAAAGTTACATACATTTTAATATTCCACTTTTCGTCATAACCACCATTGTGGCTGACGGAAACCATTGTTCCAAAGTCCCTTTATTGCATGTTTAATGTTCTGAGGCCAGTTCTCCATTGTTAGGACAAAGGAATTTCTCTGTATTATGGGCATGAGGTGTCATAAAACCCCCACATCTTCAGACCCCTAGATCTCTCCTCCTCTGTTGGGGGTTTGGGAGATAATCTGTAGGGTGGTGGTCTCCTGTACCCTGACCTGATCAGGACAGTCATGACACACGGTAAGGACCAGGTAAGGTAGTGTTGGTGTCATGGCACGGTAAGGACCAGGTAAGGTAGTGTTGGTGTCATGGCACGGTAAGGACCAGGTAAGGTAGTGTTGGTGTCATGACACGGTAAGGACCAGGTAAGGTAGTGTTGGTGTCATGGCACGGTAAGGACCAGGTAAGGTAGTGTTGGTGTCATGGTATGGTAAGGACCAGGTAAGGTAGTGTTGGTGTCATGGCACGGTAAGGACCAGGTAAGGTAGTGTTGGTGTCATGGCACGGTAAGGACCAGGTAAGGTAGTGTTGGTGTCATGGTATGGTAAGGACCAGGTAAGGTAGTGTTGGTGTCATGACACGGTAAGGACCAGGTAAGGTAGTGTTGGTGTCATGGTATGGTAAGGACTAGGTAAGAAGCAGATTTAGAGTAAGTAATAAAGAAGACAGAGGAAATGAGAGAGAGATCAGTGGTCTTCAGGAGTATGTCCTGTAGTCTGTCAGTGCTTTAGGACTTGACAAGGTTTGTAGTGTGTGGCTGACTAATAACAGGCAGAGACAGATCAATATACTGGGGACCTCTGATATGGTTCAGAGTTTGTATTTTGAGTGGAACATCCCTGGACATTGTCAACGTGACAAAAAAAGAAAAAACATCCTCATACAACTATTATACATCATGACCATGATGTCACCAAATACCTCAGAATAAAGTAATCGCTGGGTCAATGTACAGTATTCTGCAAGGGGAACACTTGAGTGCTTTGGTAGATGCTCATCGACACATTCAAGTACTTGTCATTGTTGACCTTTTGAGGACTGCTCTATTGCGGTTTTCATCCCTTTAAGAGCCACTGTGCAGCTTTACACAGATGTAGGATCATAATTTGCTAACTTTTTTGTTGCTGAGAACTTGTATTCAAGGTTTAAAGTGGCTTCTAAATAAAGTTTGCAATTTTCACTTTAACGTGTCAGACTTGATTTACCCTAACGTAAAATGTATCACCCCCTACCAAATTGTACATTCATTACAATCCATCATAATAATTCTTCAAGGAGAGGCTGATATGATCATTCACTCTCTCACACAGAGAAATGCATCCCCCTCTGGTAAAGGAACACAGTTTCAAGTGTTACAGTAATACAACAGTGTCCTAGTGCTGTGGGCTTTGTCTTCCACCTCTTTTGTCCTTGCCATTGTTTAAATGGCCTAATCCTAATCTGGTACGAAAGGCCATGCCGTGTTAATCTGAGTGGGGGTTGTGCGCTGGGGGTGTCAGTAACATATGTGCTGACAAGGCTAATCCCAATCCTAATCCTTGTTCATTCATCAGGCCCATTGGCATTAAACGGCAACCTATTCCCTATATAGTGCCCTACTTTTGAACAAGGCCCGTAGTGCCATAGTGCACTATGTAGGGAATAGGGTGCCATTTGGGATGCATACATTGTCTAGGACTAGCACGAAATGGGATTGGGATGTTACTGTAACTCCCTCAGAAGACAAGGCACATGGGTTTTAAAATGTAAATGTCCAATCTTCTGGGTTTTAAATGAATCACGTGACTGATGATTGATGGCTGAACCAATGAGAATAGCCATGCCCTAATCCCTGTTAATCCAGCCAGACCACTGACATTGTCTAACACCAGCAGGCCCATTGTCTAGGACCAGCAGGCCCATTGTCTAGGACCAGCAGGCCCATTGTCTAGGACCAGCAGGCCCATTGTCTAACACCAGTAGGCCCATTGTCTAGGACCAGTAGGCCCATTGTCTAGGACCAGCAGGCCCATTGTCTAGGACCAGCAGGCCCATTGTCTAGGACCAGCAGGCCCATTGTCTAGGACCAGTAGGCCCATTGTCTAGGACCAGTAGGCCCATTGTCTAGGACCAGTAGGCCCATTGTCTAGGACCAGTAGGCCCATTGTCTAGGACCAGCAGGCCCATTGTCTAGGACCAGCAGGCCCATTGTCTAGGACCAGCAGGCCCATTGTCTAGAACCAGTAGGCCCATTGTCTAGGACCAGCAGGCCCATTGTCTAGGACCAGCAAGCCCATTGTCTAGGACCAGCAGGCCCATTGTCTAGGACCAGTAGGCCCATTGTCTAGAACCAGTAGGCCCATTGTCTAGGACCAGCAGGCCCATTGTCTAGGACCAGCAAGCCCATTGTCTAGGACCAGCAGGCCCATTGTCTAGGACCAGTAGGCCCATTGTCTAACACCAGCAGGCCCATTGTCTAGGACCAGCAGGCCCATTGTCTAGGACCAGTAGGCCCATTGTCTAGGACCAGCAGGCCCATTGTCTAGGACCAGCAGGCCCATTGTCTAGGACCAGTAGGCCCATTGTCTAGGACCAGTAGGCCCATTGTCTAGGACCAGTAGGCCCATTGTCTAGGACCAGTAGGCCCATTGTCTAGGACCAGCAGGCCCATTGTCTAGGACCAGTAGGCCCATTGTCTAGGACCAGCAGGCCCATTGTCTAGGACCAGTAGGCCCATTGTCTAGGACCAGCAGGCCCATTGTCTAGGACCAGCAGGCCCATTGTCTAGGACCAGTAGGCCCATTGTCTAGGACCAGTAGGCCCATTGTCTAGGACCAGCAGGCCCATTGTCTAGGACCAGTAGGCCCATTGTCTAGGACCAGTAGGCCCATTGTCTAGGACCAGCAGGCCCATTGTCTAGGACCAGCAGGCCCATTGTCTAGGACCAGCAGGCCCATTGTCTAGGACCAGTAGGCCCATTGTCTAGGACCAGTAGGCCCATTGTCTAGGACCAGCAGGCCCATTGTCTAGGACCAGCAGGCCCATTGTCTAGGACCAGTAGGCCCATTGTCTAGGACCAGTAGGCCCATTGTCTAGGACCAGTAGGCCCATTGTCTAGGACCAGCAGGGTTTGGGATTGGAATGTTCACTTCCCGAGGGGGTTTTAACATTTAAATGTACAATCCCTGGGTTATACACTGGAGGAATGATAAGTGATTGGCAGGTGAATTAGCCTAACAGGGAGAACACAACACCCACCAAATTTTCATTGTTTTTGTCATGGTGGATGGTTGAACCAAGTCCCTCCAACTCACCTTTCTATTGGTCAAGTTTCAGTATTTTATCCTTGTAGATCCTGGGTGTGCAGACAGTTCTTCAGCCTGCCAGAAAAGTCATGTGACAGCCACTAATATGAGGGAAAAAGTGTCATGTAATAGAAAGTGTTCCCAACAAGTCGTCCTCGTTGAATTAACAACATGTATTAGCTCACAGCCCTCCTATTCAACTCTTCCTAACGCCAGTTATTACAGCTGTATGGCTGCACTCCTTAAACAGGAAGGAATCTCAGTTATTACAGCTGTATGGCTGCACTCCTTAAACAGGAAGGAATCTCAGTTATTACAGCTGTATGGCTGAACTCCTTAAACAGGAAGGAATCTCAGTTATTACAGCTGTATGGCTGCACTCCTTAAACAGGAAGGAATCTCAGTCATTACAGCTGTATGGCTGCTCTCCTTTAACAGGAAGGAATCACAGTTATTACAGCTGTATGGCTGCACTCCTTAAACAGGAAGGAATCTCAAAGTGAATAATGTACTTTGAGATTCCTTCCTGTTTGAGGAGTGCAGCCACAGATTTAATAACTGGGATTATACTATTACTTTTTAAGATGACTGTTACAATCGAGTTTTACACGATTACAACAGACAAGCTAGTGTTTGAGTGACTCCTACCACACTCCTTATAAAGCGAATATTCAACAGTTCAATTAAAGCTGTTGATGTCATGGAGTTATTCCAACATCCATTATATTTAAAATCAGCAGGTCATGCTTCACTTGATGGGTAACTAGGCCCACACTTGATGGGTACCTAGGCCCACACTTGATGGGTACCAAGGCCCTTACTTGATGGGTACCTAGGCCCATACTTGATGGGTACCAAGGCCCACACTTGATGGGTACCTAGGCCCACACTTGATGGGTACCAAGGCCCTTACTTGATGGGTACCTAGGCCCATACTTGATGGGTACCAAGGTCCATGCTTGATGGGTACCTAGGCCCACACGTGATGGGTACCTAGGTCCACACTTGATGGGTACCTAGGTCCACACTTGATGGGTACCTAGGCCCACACTTGATGGGTACCAAGGCCCTTACTTGATGGGTACCTAGGCCCACACTTGATGGGTACCTAGGCCCATACTTGATGGGTACCTAGGCCCACACTTGATGGGTACCTAGGTCCACACTTGATGGGTACCTAGGTCCACACTTGATGGGTACCTAGGCCCACACTTGATGGGTACCTAGGTCCACACTTGATGGGTACCTAGGCCCACACTTGATGGGTACCTAGGCCCACACTTGATGGGTACCTAGGCCCACACTTGATGGGTACCTAGGTCCACACTTGATGGGTACCTAGGCCCACACTTGATGGGTACCTAGGCCCACACTTGATGGGTACCTAGGCCCACACTTGATGGGTACCTAGGCCCATACTTGATGGGTACCTAGGCCCATACTTGATGGATACCTAGGCCCACACTTGATGGGTACCTAGGCCCACACTTGATGGGTACCTAGGCCCATACTTGATGGGTACCTAGGCCCACACTTAATGGTACCTAGGTCCACACTTGATGGGTACCTAGGCCCACACTTGATGGGTACCTAGGTCCACACTTGATGGGTACCTAGGCCCATACTTGATGGGTACCTAGGCCCACACTTGATGGGTACCTAGGCCCACACTTGATGGGTACCTAGGCCCATACTTGATGGGTACCTAGGCCCACACTTGATGGGTACCTAGGCCCACACTTGATGGGTACCTAGGTCCACACTTGATGGGTACCTAGGCCCATACTTGATGGGTACCTAGGCCCACACTTGATGGGTACCTAGGCCCACACTTGATGGGTACCTAGGCCCATACTTGATGGGTACCTAGGCCCACACTTAATGGTACCTAGGTCCACACTTGATGGGTACCTAGGCCCACACTTGATGGGTACCTAGGTCCACACTTGATGGGTACCTAGGCCCATACTTGATGGGTACCTAGGCCCACACTTGATGGGTACCTAGGCCCACACTTGATGGGTACCTAGGCCCATACTTGATGGGTACCTAGGCCCACATTTGATGGGTACCAAGGCCCTTACTTGATGGGTACCTAGGTCCACACTTGATGGGTACCTAGGCCCACACTTGATGGGTACCTAGGTCCACACTTGATGGGTACCTAGGTTCACACTTGATGGGTACCTAGGCCCACACTTGATGGGTACCTAGGCCCATACTTGATGGGTACCTAGGCCCACACTTGATGGGTACCAAGGCCCTTACTTGATGGGTACCTAGGTCCACACTTGATGGGTACCTAGGCCCACACTTGATGGGTACCTAGGTCCACACTTGATGGGTACCAAGGCCCTTACTTGATGGGTACCTAGGTCCACACTTGATGGGTACCTAGGCCCACACTTGATGGGTACCTAGGTCCACACTTGATGGGTACCTAGGTTCACACTTGATGGGTACCTAGGCCCACACTTGATGGGTACCAAGGTCCACATGATACCACATTCATAACCCAGGCATACCACATTGATAAGCAGGACATAACTATTTTCATAAATTTCTGTCAACGTCTGAAATAAATACCTATTGTATATGTGGATGAAGATTAGAGTGCACAGTGTATCTATGTACAGTACATATCATTCATCTGGGATGTACATCATCATCATCATCATCATGAGTTCAGGATATCCAACAGATCCATACATGTGTCATGGCCACGCCTACTGGAACACATTTTCCATGAGGCAAATCTCCTCTTTTGTTCTTTGTCTTTTAACCGTTCAGTCCAAAATGCATACTGCATGTCTTTAATGGAAGCCATGCCAGGGTTGGGCTAAGGGCTGAGGGAGGGCTGAGGTTTGAGGGCTGGGGGCTGAGGGCTAAGGGCTGAGGGCTGAGGGTTGAGGGCTGAGGGTTGGGGGCTGAGGGTTGGGGGCTGGGGGCTGAGGGTTGAGGGCTGAGGGTTGGGGGCTGAGGGCTGGGGGCTGAGGGCTGGGGGCTGAGGGTTGGGGGCTGAGGGTTGGGGGCTGAGGGTTGGGGGCTGAGGGTTGAGGGCTGGGGGCTGAGGGCTGAGGGCTGAGGGTTGAGGGCTGAGGGTTGGGGGCTGAGGGTTGGGGGCTGAGGGTTGAGGGCTGGGGGCTGAGGGCTGAGGGTTGAGGGCTGAGGGTTGGGGGCTGAGGGTTGGGGGCTGAGGGTTGAGGGCTGGGGGCTGAGGGCTAAGGGCTGAGGGCTGAGGGTTGAGGGCTGAGGGTTGGGGGCTGAGGGTTGGGGGCTGAGGGTTGAGGGCTGAGGGTTGGGGGCTGAGGGCTGGGGGCTGAGGGCTGGGGGCTGAGGGTTGGGGGCTGAGGGTTGAGGGCTGAGGGTTGGGGGCTGAGGGTTGGGGGCTGAGGGTTGGGGGCTGAGGGTTGAGGGCTGGGGGCTGAGGGCTGAGGGTTGAGGGCTGAGGGTTGGGGGCTGAGGGTTGGGGGCTGAGGGTTGAGGGCTGGGGGCTGAGGGCTGAGGGCTGAGGGTTGAGGGCTGAGGGTTGGGGGCTGAGGGTTGGGGGCTGAGGGTTGAGGGCTGGGGGCTGAGGGCTAAGGGCTGAGGGCTGAGGGTTGAGGGCTGAGGGTTGGGGGCTGAGGGTTGGGGGCTGAGGGTTGAGGGCTGAGGGTTGGGGGCTGAGGGCTGGGGGCTGAGGGCTGGGGGCTGAGGGTTGGGGGCTGAGGGTTGAGGGCTGAGGGTTGGGGGCTGAGGGCTGGGGGCTGAGGGTTGAGGGCTGAGGGTTGAGGGCTGAGGGTTGGGGGCTGAGGGTTGAGGGCTGAGGGTTGGGGGCTGAGGGCTGGGGGCTGAGGGTTGGGGGCTGAGGGTTGAGGGCTGAGGGTTGGGGGCTGAGGGCTGGGGGCTGAGGGCTGGGGGCTGAGGGTTGGGGGCTGAGGGTTGAGGGCTGGGGGCTGAGGGTTGAGGGCTGGGGGCTGAGGGTTGAGGGCTGAGGGCTGGGGGCTGAGGGCTGAGGTCTGAGGGCTGGGGGCTGGGGGCTGAGGATTGAGGGCTGAGGGTTGAGGGCTGAGGGTTGAGGGCTGGGGGTTGGGGGCTGGGGGCTGGGGCTTGGAGGCTGTGGGCTCGGGGTTGGGGGCTTTGCCAAATGAGCTTATAGGACTTTAAATATGGTACTCAACATTGTCCTTAAGTTGGAAAGTTATTCAGATTTTTTCTTCTTCTTTCCAGTGTGTTGCCATCCCCATCGCTGATTAAACTCAGCTTCCCACCTACGGAACACACATTATTTCAACAGATTTTTATTAATTTAAACATAAATAGAAGGTTACAGGAAAGCTTATCAGGCCTCTGTAAATAGAGGAAGTTCTTTGAAATGATCTGAGCATTGAAAATGCTGCACACACACACACACACACACACACACACAGACACACACACACACACACACACACACACACACACACACACACACACACACACACACACACACACACCCAGGCTGTATCACATCCGTCCGTGATTGGGAGTCCGTTGTAAATAAGACTCACTTGCCTAGTTAAAGAAAGGTTAAATAAATTAAATTTAAAAAATAAACACACACACACACACCGAATGTAAAAACGGAGGAGACAGAGTGTGTGTCCACCAGTCAAGGCAGTTCCCTTGCTAATATTTTTCTGTGTTCTCACTCCCACAACTACCATGACTGTTTGCTGGCGTGACCTGCCTGTCTGGTACCTCTGTTGTGTTACAGTATGTCAAATCAAATCAAAACTTTTTTGTCATATACACATGGTTAGCAGATGTTAATGCGAGTGTAGCGAAATGCTTATGCTTCTAGTTCCGACCATGCAGTAATATCTAACAAGTAATCTAGCCTAACAACTTCACAACAACTACCTTATACACACAAGTGTTAAGGAATGAATAAGAATATGTACATACAAATATATGAATGAGTGATGCCCGAACGACATAGGCAAGATGGTATAGAGTATAGTATATACATATGAGATGAGCGATGTAGTGTATGTAAACATTATATAAAGTGGCATTGTTTAAAGTGGCTAGTGATACATTTATTACATACATTTTTCCATTATTAAAGTGGCTAGAGTTGGGTTGAGTCAGTATGTTGGCAGCAGCCACTCAGTGTTAGTGATGGCTGTTTAACAGTCTGATGGCCTTGAGATAGAAGCTGTTTTTCAGTCTCTCGGTCCCAGCATTGATGCACCTGTACTGACCTCACCTTCTGGATGATAGCGGGGTGAACAGGCAGTGGATCGGGAGGTTGTTGTCCTTGATTATCTTTTTGGCCTTCCTGTGACATCGGGTGGTGTAGGTGTCCTGGAGGGCAGGTAGTTTGCCCCCGGTGATGCGTTGTGCAGACCTCACTACCCTCTGGAGAGCCTTATGGTTGTGGGCGGTGCAGTTGCCGTACCAGGCGGTGATAAAGCCCGACAGGATGCTCTCGATTGTGCATCTGTAAAAGTTTGTGAGTGTTTTTGGTGACAAGCCAAATTTCTTCAGCCTCCTGAGGTTGAAGAGGCGCTGCTGCGCCTTCTTCACCACTCTGTCTGTGTGGGTGGACCATTTCAGTTTGTCCGTGATGTGTACGCCGAGGAACTTAAAAATGTCCACCTTCTCCACTACTGTCCCATCGATGTGGATAGGGGGCTGCTCCCTCTGCTGTTTCCTGAAGTCCACAATCATCTCCTTTGTTTTGTTGACATTGAGTGTGAGGTTATTTTCCTGACACCACACTCCGAGGGCCCTCACCTCTTCCCTGTAGGCCGTCTCGTCGTTGTTGGTAATCAAGCCTACCACTGTAGTGTTGTCTGCAAACTTGATGATTGAGTTGGAGGCATGCATGGCCATGCAGTCATGGGTGAACAGGGAGTACAGGAGAGGGCTGAGAACACACCCTTGTGGGGCCCCAGTGTTGAGGATCAGCGGGGTGGAGATGTTGTTACCATCCCTCACCACCTGGGGGCGGCCCGTCAGGAAGTCCAGGACCCAGTTGCACAGAGCGGGGTTGAGACCCAGGGTACCATCAAGGCCACCTAATCGTACCAAGCTCATCCATCCTCTCCCTGGTAACTATTCCCCAGGTCGTTGCTTTAAACGAGAATGTGTTCTCTGTCAACTTACCTGGTAAAATAAGTGTTAAATAAAAACAAAACTCAAGCCTACTGTAGGCCTCAAGCAGCAGAATTCCTCAGGGGTCGGGCAAGGTTAGCACCGGGGAAGACCTGACATTTAGCTGGAGGGATGATGCTTCTTTGTGGATGGAACTGAGAAGGCTGGAGTCTCCATCAGACACCATGATAATGGAGGTTAACCAGCCATACCAGGTCTACTCTGTGGTCTACTCTGTGGTCTACTGTAGATAGATCATTTCTAGCCTGGGCAAGCTGCTGAAAGCTGGCCTCAGGAGGAGACAGTTATCTGTTCAGCATGTGTCAGATCTAAGAACATGTAGAATAGAGGATATGGAGCCGCTCTAGAATATACAATTAAATTACCTGAAAATATAAATAACTCGTTCTGAGTAATGCTAAGACAGGGATCAGGGACATATAGCATTTTATCTAAAAACAGAAACAGAAGCCAGTTTCCAGCATTTCGGCTTTATGAATTTGTCAAGAGCATAAACAATAATGAAATAATAAAATAAAACTATGTTACCTCCAGAAATTACTTCATTGTCCAGAAAGGGGTACACCTCCCCACGCCCATGAGTTAAGACATGTATCAAATACATGTGTCACAAACCATATACAGGCAACACTCAAGCAGCACCTTTAGTTAAACAACGAGCAACTAGATTTAGTTAAACAACGAGCAACTAGATTTAGTTAAACAACTAACATCACATTTAGTTAAACAATTAACATCACATTTAGTTAAACAACTAGCAACTAGATTTAGTTAAACAACTAACATCACATTTAGTTAAACAACGAGCAACTAGATTTAGTTAAACAACTAACATCACATTTAGTTAAACAACTAACATCACATTTAGTTAAACAACTAGCAACAACATTTAGTTAAACAACTAGCAACTAGATTTAGTTAAACAACTAGCAACACATTTAGTTAAACAACGAGCAACTAGATTTAGTTAAACAACTAGCAACTAGATTTAGTTAAACAACTAGCAACTAGATTTAGTTAAACAACTAACATCACATTTAGTTAAACAACTAACATCACATTTAGTTAAACAACTAGCAACTAGATTTAGTTAAACAACTAACATCACATTTAGTTAAACAACGAGCAACTAGATTTAGTTAAACAACTAACATCACATTTAGTTAAACAACTAACATCACATTTAGTTAAACAACTAGCAACAACATTTAGTTAAACAACGAGCAACTAGATTTAGTTAAACAACTAGCAACACATTTAGTTAAACAACGAGCAACTAGATTTAGTTAAACAACTAGCAACTAGATTTAGTTAAACAACTAGCAACTAGATTTAGTTAAACAGCGAGCAACTAGATTTAGTTAAACAACTAACATCACATTTAGTTAAACAAAGAGCAACTAGATTTAGTTAAACAACTAGCAACTACATTGAGTTAAACACCTAGCAACTACTTTTAGTTAAACAACTAGCAACTTTATTTAGTTAAACAACTATCAACTACATTTAGTTAAACAACTGAAAATGATATTTCTATACAAAGCTCTTTGATCAATATTTAAATAAAAAGAACTGCTTTGTGGTCATTCACGTATTGTCATTAACAACTGCTTCATGGTCATTCATGTATTGTCATTGATAACTGTTTCATGGTCATTGGTCATTCATGTATTGTCGTTCACACCCTTTTTCAGTTACTCTCAGCAAGAAATATACAAGCAAAGATATGTGTTAGCAAATAGATGATACAAAATACAAAAAGGATCTCATAAAATTCGTGGAAGTAAGTTTTCTAGGAAATTTAAATCTTATTATTTTTAAATAATATAAAAAGGGTTCTTTTTAAGTAATATAAATTGGATTATTTCTAAGTAATTTAAATAGGATTATGTTTAAGTAATTTAAATAGGATTATTTTTAAGTAATTTAAATAGGATTATTTCTAAGTAATTTAAATAGGAATATATATACATATAAGTAGTTGAAGATTAATCAGAGTAAGTACAGAGCATTTAAAATGACTCAGAATTGTCCAAACACATCTCAAATTCTGGAAGACATTTTGTACGGAGGACTTCTAACAACAAATTCAATACCTCAACATATGTGTCAACATTACATCTTCATTAGCACAAGGTTCTACATCAACCTCTGATCTCACATTTCAGTCCACAAGGTTCTACATCAACCTCTGATCTCAAGCTCCAGTCCACAAGGTCTTACATCAACCTCTGATCTCAAGCTCCAGTCCACAAGGTCCAATATCAACCTCTGATGTCACATTTCGGTCCACAAGGTCTTACATCAACCTCTGATCTCAAGCTCCAGTCCACAAGGTCTTACATCAACCTCTGATCTCAAGCTCCAGTCCACAAGGTCCTATATCAACCTCTGATGTCACATTTCGGTCCACAAGGTCCTACATCAACCTCTGATCTCACGCTTCAGACAGTTTAGCCCACAGTCTGTCCCAGAATGCCTGGTGCTGATCGGAGTCCTGGGGCCAGTCCAGATAAGTCCTGGTCTTCACCAGGCGAGCCAGCCTGTGGTGGGCAGAAAGCCGGCGAGGGGGGATCTTCTCCAGGAAGACCAGGAGGAGGATGTCCCTTTGCTCCACCTGCAGCCTGGAGGTGGCCAGCTTCATCTCCAGGGAGCACCAGTTACTGCGCAGGTAGTGGCGGCTGACTAGGCAGAGGGTGTGGCGGCTCAGGTAAAGGCTGTCTGTGATGTTCTCCACAATGTCCTTCCCCAGCTGGAAGTCCCTGCTGTGCAGACAGAGGCGCAGGAAAGGAGGACCCCTCTGCTCCAGATTGGGAAGCAGCTCCTCCACCACCCAACTTTCGTCCTTCCCGCTATAGGAGACAAACGCATCATAGTGGTAGCGCCCCCTGGTGTTGGATCGCATGGCCTCCGACAGCCAGCCAAAGGTGATGTGGTAGAGGGGGAGGAGGTAGGGGCCGGCCAGGTTATGGACCAACACCACCAGCATGAAGAACAGGACTCCCAGGCCAGTCGCAGCAAAGAGCACAAAGCCCACATCTGTTGTGCAGTTGGCTTCTGTGTACTTGACAAAATTAGGTGTGTCTATTCCATTGTCCGACAAGCATATCAAGTCCTCCAAAGCAGACATAACGGGATTAGTATACGGAGTAAACATGATCACTTCAACCTGCCTGTACCCTTTGGCCCATGTAATGAGCCAAGCATTGTCACAACTGCAAAAGATCTGGATCTGAGGAAGTATCAAATACTTAAGGCTAGAGAGAGGTTCAATAAAGCTGTAGAAGACATTATAAATGTTCTCGATACACAAATACAATGTTTTCAAGGATTTAAAGTCTTTAGTTAAACTTCCCTCCAAAGAATAAATCTTGCAGTTGTCAAGTTCCAGAAACTCCAGTTTGGTCAGGTTGTGAAAAATGCTGTCGGCAGAACGCTGTATTAAAAGATCCACCTGATGTAGAGTCAGTTTCCTCAGGTGAATCAGCTGATTAATTGATGTTAAATCAACACTTTTAGCTGAAAGCTTAGATCTGTAGTCAAATGTCTCCACAGACGTGAAGTACTTTCCCATGAATTCAGATCCACAAAGGAATTCTTCAGCATCAGCATGAAGATGGGTTACAGACTGAAAGAAGGGTCTGTCACAGTCCTGAAATGACACCGTCTGGCCTTTGAGCTGGAGACTCAGGTTCTGTTTAGATGTGATGTTACTGCCGATAATCAGTTGCATTGGCCTCATAGCTGAACTAATGTACAGATGGGTCAGCTGACTCAGAATGCCACCAAATATAAGTGTCAGATTCAGCTTGATCACAGGTTCTGTTAGTGGATTGTTAAATTGCCCGAGAAACACTTGTCTTAGAGACGTGAGGTGTGTGAAAGACATCGCCTCAATGTTGTGAATAAGTGGATTGTTCCTGAGGTCTAACCATGTCAAACTATGTAAACCAAAAAATGTGTTTGCATTTATCTGTGTTATCTTATTTCTTGTAATGTCTAAGGACTCCAGATTTGTCAATCCCAGGAAAGCAAAGTCTTCAATGTTTGAAATTAAATTATGTGTTAAGTCCAGATACTGCAGCTTAACAAGAAAGCTAAATTGTTTAGCAAAAAGCATGTGTAGCTTGTTCAACCTTAAAGTCAGTTTTGTCAGTTGTAAACCAAAAAATGTGTTTGTATTTATCTGTGTAATATTATTTATTCCAATGTCTAAGGATTCCAGATTTGTCAGTCCCAGGAAAGCAAAGTCTTCAATGTTTGAAATTAAATTATCTGCTAAATCCAAATACTGCAGGTTAGCAAGACAGCTAAATTGTTTAGCAAAAAGCATTTGTAGCTCGTTCAACCCTAAAGTCAATTTTTTTAACCATTTTATTGGTTGTTTTTGGAAGGAGCAAATATCAAGTCTGTTATCTTTCAGGCCATTTATTGTTAATTGAATAAGGTTTTTGAGACCGGAAATAAAATGCCATTCCAAATATGGAGTAGAAAGGAAATAGTCAGATCTATGTAAATACATATATTCTAGCCCAATGCACAATTCAACACTGGACATAGAGAGGCTGCTTATATTGGCATTGTGAAAATATATTTTCTTGATTGAAAGCAAAAACACTACACTACAGATACTTTCAATATCTATTTCATTGCTACCAGAGCAACTGAAGTACTGGATTTGCTGAATCCCAGACAGGGGAAGACGCAGTAGGACTTCCTGGCTGAAAGCCCCAGATAATCCTGTGAGGTTCTGGAGCCAAGCCAGTGAACCTTCCTCTATATGTGTTATTTCACCAAATAATAAGTCAGAGATTGCTAGATTGTTAAAAACAGGTTTCATGCTTTCGTTGGTATTTAAGATGGAGCAGTTTGATTGGTTTAACGATTGTATCTCTGGTGCTTCTATATTTAGCTTTATAAGTGACTTTATATTCATTATTCTGCATAGTATCTCTGACAAATCATCTACACAGGGTTCACTAATGATGAGACTTTGTAAATGAGTCATGCCATGGAAAACATCTGGGGCCATTGCTGATAGTCTATAACCCCATACGGTCAAATTACTCAGCTTGACTAGATCTCTGAATGTATGAGGCCCAATATGACAATCACAGCACCCAGAGCCCATTCCATCCAAATGTAAATACTGCAGATTTGGAAGGTGGCTTTTCCCAGATGGAAGGATTTGAGTAAAACAGCCCTTAATGTACAGGTACTCCAGATCCTGAAACTGAGAGAAAAAACCCAGAGACATGGATCTATTTTCGCCATTTGCCATAGATATGCAGAAGGTATTGATATTAGGGGGAAGTCCAAGTAGATCCTCCTCGATGGCTGTGACATATTTACAGGCAGCAGTGTAATGTTCTGCATGACGAGGTAGGTAGTTGCAGGACCAGGTGGGAAAGTCTCCCAAGTCATCACCACTGTCATAAATCTGGCATTTAGGATGCATCCATCCACTAGTACACTGAATCCACAGGAACAGGACGGCAGGGTGGGAAAACATAGCTCTCATCTCTCCGAACGTCAGTCAAATCTACTGAGATAATTGTCAGAATAGTTTGGTTCCGGTTGATATCTGTAAAACGTTGGTTTGATATTGTAACATCCTTGGGAATACGGCAAACAGTATGGAGTCTTACTTGTTGTTGTTGTTTGTCAGATGGGTTCCTCCTTGGTAACTAACAGCAGTTCATACCTTTTGGTTGTTCCAATGGTCTGACCTTTCACCCTGCAGTTGAATTGTATCTCAAGGTTACAGGAGTAAATATTTAATGGTTAGTTTGGTTGCAAAAGTAAAGAAACTATAAAATGTCCCACAGACAATGAAGAAATGAATGCAGAGCTGCAACGTGTTGTCTAACCATCACAGTTGATGTCTGAATGCATCGAAGGAGCAGCATCCTGTTTGTACAGCACAATCACACTGTATGTTAAACAGCTTGTGAAAGTCTGTTTTTACATGTCTCTCTTTCAGTTCCTGAAAGAGAAATGTCGTCTATGAAAAAGACAATTTAAATGAAAGACCTGTTTGGACGTAATAGATTTCAGAAGATACATGAGTCTCACTAAAATATTTGCAGATTGTAATGAAATATCAGTTGGAGTACAGTACTTCATTTTTGTTTTAATTTATTGAATTCTGTAGTTGTGCTGTTGACACTATTATTACTATTATTATTATTACTCTGGGACTGTAGTCCTCTTCAGAGCCCTGTGACATGCCTCTATAATGACATTATTACTCTGGGGCTGTAGTTCTCTTCAGAGCCCTGTGACATGCCTCTATAATGACATTATTACTCTGGGGCTGTAGTCCTCTTTAGAGCCCTGTGACATGCCTCTATAATGACATTATTACTCTGGGGCTGTAGTTCTCTTCAGAGCCCTGTGACATGCCTCTATAATGACATTATTACTCTGGGGCTGTAGTTCTCTTCAGAGCCCTGTGACATGCCTCTATAATGACATTATTACTCTGGGGCTGTAGTCCTCTTTAGAGCCCTGTGACATGCCTCTATAATGACATTATTACTCTGGGGCTGTAGTTATCAGACCTCAGGATAAGACCCAGATGCAGACAGTTCAGAATAACAAACATTTTTAACAAAAACAGAGGGCAGGCGAATGACAGGTCAAGGGCAGGCAGAGGTCAGTAATCCATGGCAGAGTCCGTAAGGTACACTGCAGACATGCTCGGGATCAGTCTTGTTCTGAGCACTGGCGGTGAAGGCGACGACGAACGCAGAGACGTCAGGGAGCATGGTGGGCCGCCAAAAGCGTTGTCGCACAAAGGCCAGGGTCCGACGGGAACCAGGGTGACAGGCAAGTCTGGAGGAATGAGCCCCTTTCAGGACAGGGGAGCGGGCAGCATCTGAGGTTGGAAGTATGGTCTCTGGGTCCGAGGGTGTAGATGCGGGGCTATAGCGGCATGAAAGTGTGTCCAGGAGATGGTGAATTTGAACCGGCCCATTGAGCTTGCCTGGAGTTAAGACGCTTGGCAATGCGATAATATTCCAGGTTCTTGTGGTCCGTCCACACTATCAATGGAAGTTCTGCCCCCTCTAACCAGTGTCCCCACTCCTCCAGTGCCATCTTCACTGTGTGTAGTTCTCGATTTCCCACATCATAATTCCCCTCTGTGGCGTTAAGACGATGGGAGAGGAATGCGCAGGGATGTAGCTTAAGGTCCAGGGCAGAATACTGGGACAGGACGGCCACCACTCTCGCATCCGAGGCGTCTACCTCCACCACGAGCTGACGGGACGGATCCGGTTGGATCAATATGGGAGCTTTGGTGAAGAGGTGCTTAATGTCCAGGAACGCCCAGTCAGCAGCTGGGGACCATGTGAACGGGACCTTGGAAGAGGTGGGTGCTCTCACCTTTCTGGGATCCATCTGCACAGTCCCAGCAGCGATAACGTAGGAAGGAGATGGTGGAGCGATGGGATTCACATGTTTTGGCTTTGACAAAAAGCTGGTTCTTCATGAGATTCTGGAGGACCTGTCGGACGTGGAGAACGTGTTCTTCAGCCGAGTGGGAAAAGACGAACACGAACCGGTTCAACATGTCACGGAAAACATCCTTAACCAAGGCCTGAACACAGCAGGAGCATTGGTCAGACCGAATGGCATCACCAGGTTTTCATAGTGTGTGCTAGCAGTGTTGAAGGCTGTCTTCAATCAATCAATACTAGGAGCGCCGCCTCTGGGTGAGCATTTTCATTTTTGCTTTTAGCGGAATACAATGATGTGTTAGTGCCAGCCTCAGTCTGTGGTGGAATGCAAATAGCTACGAAAAATACAGATGAAAACTCTCTAGGTAGATAGTGTGGTCTACAGCTTATCATGAGATACTCAGTCAAGCAATAGCTCGAGACTTCCTTAGATATCGTACACTGGCTGTTATTTAAAAAAATACATAGTCCCGCTGCCCCTCGTCTTACCAGATACCGCTGTTCTATCATGCCGGTACAGCGTATAACCAGCCAGCTGTATGTTGATAGTGTCGTCGTTCAGCCACGACTATTACAGTTTTGAATGTCCTATTTGTAGTTTAATCTTCCATGTAGGTCATCGATTTTATTCTCCAAAGATTGCACGTTTGCAGAATAGAAGAAAGTGGAGGTTAATTCGATCGCCTACGAATTCTCGGAAGGCAGCCCGCCCTCTGGCCCCATAATATTTCAACCGGACAATAGCGTTGTCAATATAAAATAAAAAAAAGAAAGGGGCGCTCTCGTCGCGCACAGGAACCAGCTCTGCGGACATCCCGCTACCCACTGACTCAATGTGTTCATTCTCCCTCATTTTTCAGAATAAAAGCCTGAAACAATGTCTAAAGACTGTTCACAACTAGTGGAAGCCATAGGGAATGGAATCTGGGTCCTATCCCTTTAAATGGTGGCTAGGCTTTCATTGGAAAAACTGCCATTTCAAAATAATGGCACTTCCTGGATGGATTTTCCTCAGGTTGTCGCCTGCCATATCAGTTCTGTTATACTCACAGACATTATTTTAACAGTTGTGGAAACTTTAGAGTGTTTTCTATCAAAATCTACCAATTATATCCATATCCTAGCTTCTGGGCCTGAATAGCAGGCAGTTTACTTTGGGCACGCTTTTCATCCAAAATTCCGAATGCTATCCTAAAAAAGTTATAGGAAAAAAAGGATTCTGCCAGTCCGTGGTGAGTAATCACGTTCCTGATGTCCAGAAGTTATTTTCGGTCATAAGAGACGGTAGCGGCAACATTATGTACAAAATAAGTTAAAAAATAAGTTACAAACAACGCAAATTAACAAACAAAAAAACACAATCGGTTGGGGACACGTAGAACGTCAGCCTTCTTCTTCAGTGCCATATTAAATGTCATGTAGCTTGCTCAGTCTTGAAGTTATCAGTCTGAAGCTTTGCACATTCACTGTTGCCCTCTTGTGGACACCATCTAAATTATCTCCAGCTTCCTAGCTGAATGTGTGGCTTTTTTTCTTTTTCATCTCAAAGATAATTTATTGTATTATCTTTTACCAGATCTATTGTGTTATGTTCTCCTGCATTAATTTCACATTTCCACAAACTTCAAAGTGTTTCCTTTCAAAAGGTATCAAGAATATGCATATCCTTGCTTCAGGCCCTGAGATACAGGCAGTTAGATTTGGGTTTGTCATTTTAGGCAGGAAATTGAAAAGAAGGGCCTGATCCTTAAGAGAAACTAGCAACACATTTAGTTAAACAACTAGCAACTACATTTCTATACAAAACACTTTGATCAATGTTCAAATAAAAAGAACTGCTTCGTGGTCATTCATGTATTGTGATTAATAACTGGATCATGGTCATTGGTCATTAATCTATTGTCTCTTCTGTAGCAAGATGGTGCCGATAGAGATGGCAGCTTCGCTTCAAGTCCTCAGGAAACTGTGAAGTATTTAGTTTTTTTTTACGTATTATTTCTTACATTGTTAGCTCAGAAAACCGTAATTACATACAGCCAGGAAGAACTATTGGATATCAGAGAGACGTCAACTTACCAGCACAACCAGCACCACGACTAGGAATACGACTTTCCCAAAGTGGATCCTTTGTCTGCACCTCCCAAGGCATTTGAACTGATTCCAGATTCCGACTCAAACCAACGCCGTCGGAGGAGATGGTGCCGGAGAGGTCTTCTAGTGAGGCTTTGGATGCACTCACACCTCCCACTACTTTCGAGTATATTACTCACTAATGTCCACTCCCTAGTTAACAAAGTTGATGAAATTAGGGCAAGAGTTGCTTTCCAAAGAGATATCCTGGATGGTAACATAGTGTGTCACGCCCTGACCTGAGAGAGAGGGTTTGTTTCTCTATGTGGTTAGGTCAGGGTGTGGGGTGGGCATTCTATGTTTTGTATTTCTTTGTTTTTGGCAGAGTATGGTTCCTAACCAGAGGCAGCTGTCTATCGTTGTCTCTGATTAGGAAGCATACTTAAGCAGCCTGTTTTTCCTTTGGGTTTGGTGGGTAGTTGTTTTCTGTTTTGTTCCTTGTAACCTGATGGAACTGTTGACGGTCGTTTTGTTGTTTTGATTTAGTGTTTTCACTAAAGTAAAATATGAGCACTTTACACGCTGCACCTTGGTCCCCTTTGTACGACCACCGTTACAGAACTACCCACCATGACTGGATCAAGCGGCGTGCCCAGGCAGAGATGGACACCTGGTCACACATGGAATGGATGGAGAGGAGAAACTGGACTTGGGGGCAAGTCATTGACAGATATCGGAGCCTACCGGGTAAGAACGAGAGGCAGCCCCAGCCCCATTTTTTGGGGGGGGCACACGGGTAGTTTGGCTGGGCCAGGTGTGAGCCCTGAGCCAACTCCCCGTGCTTATTGTGGTGAGCATGTGCCTGCTTCTCGCACTCTCTCTCCGGTACGCCTCCATAATCCAGTACGTCCAGTGCCTGCTCCTCGCGCTCTCCCTCCAGTGCGCCTCCAGAATCCAGGAAGTCCTGTGCCTGCTTCCCACACTCTCCCTCCAGTTCGCCTTAATAGCCCAGTAATGCCGGTGCCTGCTTTGAGCACTCAGTCCTCAGTGCGTCTCCCCAGTCCGGTGAGACCGGTTCCAGCTCCCCGTAGGAAGCCTCCAGTGATGATCAATAGTCCGAAGCCTCCAGTGATAATCCATGGCACGAAGCCTCCAGTGATGATCCATGGCCCGGAGCCTGTAGTGATAATCCATGGCACAAAGCCTCCAGTGATGATCTATGGCCCGGAGCCTGTAGGGATGATCCATGGCACGAAGCCTCCAGAGATGATCCATGGCCCGGAGCCTGTAGGGATGATCCATGGCACAAAGCCTCCAGTGATAATCCATGGCCCGGAGCCTCCAGCGATGATCCATGGCACAAAGCCTCCGGTGATGATCCATGGCGCGGAACCAGTACTGAGGATCCATGGCCCGGAGCCTGCAGCGAAGGTCCCCGGTTCGGAACCTACAGAGATGCTCTCCAGTCCGGAGCCTCCAGCGACGCTCCTCATCCCGGAGCCTCCAGCGACGCTCCTCAGCCCGGAGCCTCCAGCGACGCTCCCCAGGCCGGAGCCTCCAGCGACGCTCCCCAGTCTGGAGCCTCCAGCACGCTCCCCAGTCTGGACCCTCCAGCAACGCTCCCCAGTCCGGAACCTCCAGCGACGCTCCCCAGTCCGGAGCCTCCAGTGATGCTCCCCAGTCCGGAGCCTCCAGCAACGGTCTGCAGCCCAGAGCCTTCAGCAGCAGTCTGCAGCCCAGAGCCTTCAGCGACGGTCTGCAGCCCGGAGCCTTCAACGGCGGTCTGCAGCCCAGAGCCTTCAGTGGCAGTCTGCAACCAACAGTCTTCAGCGGCGGTCTGCAACCAAGAGTCTTCAGCGGCGGCCTGCAGCCCAGAGTCTTCAGCGGCGGTCAGCAGTTGAGAGCCTCCGGCGCTGATCCACGGTCGGTTTCCTCCGGCGACACAGAAGCGGGGGATCAGCGAGCGGTTTGGGGGCTACGCCCCAAACCAGAGCCGCCGCCAAGTATAGATGCCCACCCGGACCCTCCCCTATAGGTTCAGGTTTGCGGCCGGGAGTCCGCACCTTTGGGGGGGTAATGTCACGCCCTGACCTGAGAGAGAGGGTTTGTTTCTCTATGTGCTTAGGTCAGGGTGTGGGGTGGGAATTCTATGTTTTGTATTTCTTTGTGTTTGGCAGAGTATGGTTCCTAACCAGAGGCAGCTGTCTATCGTTGTCTCTGATTAGGAACCATACTTAAGCAGCCTGTTTTTCCTTTGGGTTTGGTGGGTAGTTGTTTTCTGTTTTGTTCCTTGTAACCTGAAGGAACTGTTGACGGTCGTTTTTGTTGTTTTGATTTAGTGTTTTCATTAAAGTAAAATATGTGCACTTTACACGCTGCACCTTGGTCCCCTTTGTACGATTCACGTTACATAGTGTTTCACGGAGAAATGGCTAGCTGGGGACATGTTGTCGGAGTCCGTACAGCCAACGAGATTTTCAGTGCATGGCGCCGACAGGAACAAACATCTCTCTGGTAAGAAGAAGTGCGGGGTGTATGTTTCATGATTAACGACTCATGGTGTAATTGTAACAACATAAAATAACTCAAGTCCTTTTGTTCACCTGACCTAGAATTCCTCACAATCAAATGTATTATCCTGACCTAGAATTATCTCCCAAGAAAACTCTCCTGTCGTCACAGTCGTGTATATCCCCCGCAAGCGGATACCAAGACGGCCATCAAGGAACTTCACTGGAACTTATGCAAACTTGAAACCATATATTGGTATCCGCTTGAAACTGAGGCTGCATTTATTGTAGCTGGGGATTTTAACAAAGCTAATCTGAGAACAACGCTACCTAAATTCTAGCAAAATATCGATTTCAGTACACAAGCGAGTAACACTCTCGACCACTGCTACTCTAACTTCCACGATGCAGACAAGAACCTCCCCCGCCCTCCATTTGGCAAATCTGACCATGACTCTGTCTTGTTGCTCCCCTCCTATAGGCAGAAACTAAAACAGGAAGCACCCGTGCTTAGGTCTATCCAATGCTGGACTGACCAATCAGATTCCACGCTTCAAGATTGCTTAGATCACGTGGAATGGGATATTTTCCGGGTAGCCTCAGACAATAACATTTACGTGTACGCTGACTCGGTGAGCGAGTTTATAAGGAAGTGAATAGGAGTACCAACTGTGACTATTAAAACCTTCCCTAACCAGAAACCGTGGATTGATGGCAGCATTCACGCAAAACTGAAAGCACGTACCACCGCATTTAATCATGGCAAGGTGAATGGAAACATGACCGAATACAAACAGTGTAGGTATTCCCTCTGTAAGGCAATCAAACAAGCAAAGTGTCAGTATAGAGACAAAGTGGAGTCGCATTTCAACGGCTCAAACATGAGACGTATGTGGCAGGGTCTACAGACAATCATGTATTTCAAATAGAAAACCAGCCATGGACATCGACGTCTTCCTCCCAGACAAGTTATACAACTTCTTTGCGTACTTTGAGGACAATACAGTGCCACCGACACGTCCCGCTACCAAAGACTGTGGGCTCTTCTTCTCCGTGGCCGACGTGAGTAAAACATTTAAATGTGTTAACCCTCGCAAGGCTGCCTGCCCAGATGGCATCCCTAGCCGCATACTCAGAGCATGTGCAGACCAGCTGGCTGGTGTGTTTACGGACAAATTCAATCAATCCCTATCCCAGTCTGCTGTCCCCACATGCTTCAAGATGGCCACCATTGTTCCTGTTCCCAAGAAAGCTAAGGTAACTGAACTGAATTACTATCGCCCCATAGCACTCACTTCTATTTACTTCTATATATTTAATATATATATATAAATATTTACTTCTATTTACTTCTATCTAGACCCACTCCAATTTGCTTACCGCCCCAGTATGTCCAAAGACAATGCAATCACAATCACGCTGAGCATTGCCCTATCCCATCTGGACAAGAGGAATACCTATGTAATAATCCTGTTCGTTGACTACAGCTCAGCAGTCAACACCATAGTACCCTCCAAACTCATAATTAAGCTTGAGACCCTGGGTCTCGACCCCGCTCTGTGCAACTGGGTCCTCGACTTCCTGACAGGCCGCCCCCAGGTGGTGAAGGTAGGAAACAAAATCTCCACTCTGCTGATACTCAACACTGGGGCCCACAAGGGTGCGTTCTCAGCCCTCTCCTTTACTCCCTGTTCACCCATGACTGCGTGGCCATGCATGCCTCCAACTCAATCATCAAGTTTGGAGCCGACACTACAGTGGTAGGCTTGATTACTAACAACAACGAGACAGCCTACAGGGAGGAGGTGAGGGCCCTCAGAGTGCGGTGTCAGGAAAATAACCTCACACTCAATGTCAACAAAACTAAGGAGATGATCGTGGACTTCAGGAAACAGCAAAGGGAGCAACCCCCATCCACATCGACAGGACAGCATTGGAGAAGGTGAAAAGTTTTAAGTTCCTCAGTGTACATATTCCCGACAAACTGAAATGGTCCACGCACACAGACAGTGTGGTGAAGAAGGCACAACAGCACCTCTTCAACCTCAGGAGGCTGAAGAAATGTGGCTTGTCACCAAAAACCCTCACTAACTTTTACAGGTGCACAATTGAGAGCATCCTCTCATGCTGTATCACCGCCTGGTACGGCAACTGCACTTCCCACAACATCAGGGCTCTCCAGAGGGTGGTGCGGTCTGCACAATGCATCACCGGAGGCAAACTACCTGCCCTCCATGACACATACAACACCCGATGTCACAGGAAGGCAAAAAGATAATCAATGACAATAACCACCTGAGCCACTGCCTGTTCACCCCACTTCCCTCCAGAAGGCGAGGTCAGTACAGGTGCATCAATGCTGGGACAGAGAGATTGAAAAACAGCTTCTATCTCAACGCCATCAGATTGTTAAACAGCCACCAATAGCACAAAGAGGTGGTTGACTACCTACAGACTTGATATCATTGACCACTTTAATAAATGGAACAGTAGTCACTTTAATAATGGCACTTCAAGAATGTTTACATATCTCGCATTACTCTTCTCATATAGTGCGGCAGGTAGCCTAGTGGTTAGAGTGTTGGGGCGGTAACCGAAAGGTTGCTGGATTGACTCCCTTAGCTAACAAGGTAAAAATCTGTCATTCTGCCCCTGAACAAGGCGGTACAGTCTGTATCACTGTTCCCCGGTAGGCTGTCACTGTAAATAAGAATTTGTTCTTAACTGGCTTAAAGTTTAAATAAAAAATACTAAATGCTGCACTATCTATCTAACTGTAGCTCTTATCTCTTCCAACGGCCGCCAAATCTACTGAGATAACTGTCAGAATAGTTTGGTTCCGGTGGATATCTCTAGAACGTTGGCTTGATACAGTAACACACTTGTGAATGCTGCAAACAGTACATCTCTCTTCAGGCGTCTCTGTTCTTGTCGTTGTTTGTCAGATGGGTTCCTCCTTGGTAACTAACAGCAGCTCATATCTTTTGGTTGTTCCAATGGTCTGCCCTTTCACCCTGCAGTTGAATTGTATCTCAAGGTAACAGGAGTAAATATTTAATGGTTAGTTTGGTTGCAAAAGTAAAGAAACTATAAAATGTCCCACAGGCAATTAAGGAATTAATGCAGAGCTGCAACGTGTTCTCTAACCATCACAGTTGATGTCTGCACACATTCGAGGAGCAGCATCCTGTTTGTATTGCACAGTGACACTCCATTAAACAGCTTGTGAAAGTCTATTTTCACATCTCTCTCTTTCAGTTCCGCTAAAGAAAGAAACATGCTGTTTTAAAAAAAGTCAATTGACATGAAAGACCTATTTGTACGAGACTTCAGAAGACAGATGAGTTTCACTAAAATATCTGCAGATTGTAATGAAATATGAATTGGAGTACAATACTTCATTTAAAAAAAAAACGTTTTTGAATTCTGTAGTACATATACATATCAAAATAGGAAGTGGGTAACTTATTTAATGAAGTTGTGATGTTGACATTATTATTATTATTATTATTATTAATAATAATAATATTAATAATAATAATAATATTCTGAGGCTGTAGTCCTCTTCAGAGCCCTGTGACATGCCTCTATAATGACATTATTACTCTGGGGCTGTAGTTCTCTTCAGAGCCCTGTGACATGCCTCCATAATGACATTATTACTCTGGGGCTGTTGTCCTCTTCAGAGCCCTGTGACATGCCTCTATAATGACATTATTACTCTGGGGCTGTAGTTCTCTTCAGAGCCCTGTGACATGCCTCCATAATGACATTATTACTCTGGGGCTGTAGTCCTCTTCAGAGCCCTGTGACATGCCTCTATAATGACATTATTACTCTGGGGCTGTAGTTCTCTTCAGAGCCCTGTGACATGCCTCCATAATGACATTATTACTCTGGGGCTGTTGTCCTCTTCAGAGCCCTGTGACATGCCTCTATAATGACATTATTACTCTGGGGCTGTAGTTCTCTTCAGAGCCCTGTGACATGCCTCCATAATGACATTATTACTCTGGGGCTGTAGTCCTCTTCAGAGCCCTGTGACATGCCTCTATAATGACATTATTACTCTGGGGCTGTAGTTCACTTCAGACCCCTGTGACATGCCTCTATAATGACATTATTATTCTGGGGCTGTAGTCCTCTTCAGAGCCCTGTGACATGCCTCTATAATGACATTATTACTCTGGGGCTGTAGTTCTCTTCAGAGCCCTGTGACATGCCTCCATAATGACATTATTATTCTGGGGCTGTAGTTCTCTTCAGACCCCTGTGACATGCCTCCATAATGACATTATTACTCTGGGGCTGTAGTTATCAGACCTCAGGATAAGACCCATATGCAGACAGTTCAAAATAACAAAAGTTTATTACAAAAACGGGGGGCAGGCAAACGACAGGCAGAGGTCATTAATCCAGGGTAGAGTCCGTAAGGTACAGAACGGCAGGCATGCTCGGGATCAGTCTTGTTCTGAGCACAGGCAGTGCAGGCGGTGACGAACTCGGTGATGTCAGGGACCATGGTGGGCCACCAAAAGCGTTGTCGCACAAAGGCCAGGGTTCGAAGGGAGCCAGTGTGACAGGGAAGTCTAGAGGATTGAGCCCTTTTCAGGACCGTGGAGCAGGCAGCATCTGGGACAAACATCTGTTTAGTCAGGGCCAACCCCCCCCCCCCCCCCCCCCCCCCCCGGAGGTAGGAAGAATGGTCTCTGGCTCCGAGGGTGTAGATGCGGGGCTATAGCGGCATGAAAGTGTGTCAAGGAGATGGTGAAGTTGAACCGGCCCATTGAGCTTGCCTGGAGTTGAGACGCTTGACGATGCGAAAATATTCCAGGTTCTTGTGGTCTATCCACACTATGAATGGAGTTCCGCCCCCTCTAACCAGTGTCTCCACTCCTCCAATGCCATTTTCCCAGCGTGCAGTTCTCAATTTCCCACATCATAATTCCTCTCTGTGGCGTTAAGAAGATGGGAGAGTAATGCGCAGGGATGCAGATTAAAACCTCTTAAGGATCCACCCCTTTTTTCATTTTTTGCCTAAAATGTCATACCCAAATCTAACTGCCTGTAGCTCAGGACCTGAAGCAAAGATATGCATATTCTTGGTACCATTTGAAAGGAAACACTTTGAAGTTTATGTAAATGTGAAAGGAATGCAGTAGAATATAAGACAATAGGTCTGGTAAAATATAATACAAAGAAAAAAAACATCCTTTGTGTTTGTATTTTTTTTGTACCAGCATCTTTGAAATGCAAGAGAAAGGCCATAACGTATTATTCCAGCCCAGGTGCAATTTAGATTTTAGCCAATAGATGGCGTCAGTGTATGTCCAAAGGTTTAGACTGATCCAATGAACCATTGCATTTCTGTTCAAAATGTTGTATCAAGACAGACCAAATGTGACTAACAACGATCCCGAAGAAGTTAAGGAAATGTAGTTGATAGTTGTTTAACTAAATATGTTGCTAGTTGTTTACCTTAATGTATTTGCAAGTTGTGTAACTTCTTTGGGCTAGGGGGCAGTATTTTCACATCCGGATAAAAAACGTACCCGATTTAATCTGGTTACGCCTCCTGCCCAGTAACTAGAATATGCATATAATTATTGGCTTTGGATAGAAAACACCCTAAAGTTTCTAAAACTGTTTGAATGGTGTCTGTGAGTATAACAGAACTCCTATGGCAGGCAAAAACCTGAGAAGATTTCATGCAGGAAGTGGCCTGTCTGACAAGGTGTTGTTCTTGCTTCTGTTTATTTAAGAGTCAGGATCTTAGCTGTAACGTGACACTTCCTACGGCTCCAATAGGCTCTCAGAGCCCGGGAAAAACCTGAACGATGACAAGGCAGCCTCTGGCTGAAACACATTATCGCCTTTTCCAAGTGGCCCATCAGAGGACAAAGGGCTTAGGCGCTTGCCCGATTCGACCCCGTGCAGTGTTTTCCTTCGGCTGTTTACCTAATTGCAGATTCCCGGTCGGAATATTATCGCTTTTTTACGAGAAAAATGGCATAAAAATTGATTTTAAACAGCGGTTGACATGCTTCGAAGTATGGTAATGAAATATTTAGAAATCTTTTGTCACGAAATGCGCCGTGCGCACGACCGTTATTTACCATTGGGATAGTGTCTAGAACGCACGAACAAAACGTCGCTGTTGGAACATAACTATGGATTATTTTGGACCAAACCTACATTTGTTATTGAAGTAGAAGTCCTGGGAGTGCATTCTGACGAAGAACAGGAAAGGTAATAACATTTTTCTTATAGTAAATCTGATTTTGGTGAAGGCTAAACTTGCCGGGTGTCTAAATAGCTAGCCCTGTGATGCCGGGCTATCTACTCCGACTATTGCAAAATGTGCTTCATCCGAAAAGCTATTTTAAAATCGGACATATCGAGTGCATAGAGGAGTAATGTATCTATAATTCTTAAAATAATTGTTATGCTTTTGTGAACGTTTATCGTGAGTAATTTAGTAAATTCTTAGTAAATTCCCCGGAAGTTTGCGGGGGGTATGCTAGTTCTGAACGTCACATGCTAATGTAAAAAGCTGTTTTTTGATATAAATATGAACTTGATCACACAATTTAGCTGTCTTGTTAACCTGCAGTATTTGGATTTAGCAGATAATTTAATTTCAAACATTGAAGACTTTGCTTTCCTGGGACTGACAAATCTGGAATCCTTAGACATTGGAATAAATAATATTACACAGATATATACAAACACATTTTTTGGTTTACAACTGACAAAATTGACTTTAAGGTTGAACAAGCTACACATGCTTTTTGCTAAACAATTTAGCTGTCTTGTTAAGCTGCAGTATCTGGATTTAACACATAATTTAATTTCAAACATTGAAGACTTTGCTTTCCTGGGATTAACAAATCTGGAGTCCTTAGACATTACAAGAAATAAGATAACACAGATAAATGCAAACACATTTTTTGGTTTACATAGTTTGACATGGTTAGACCTCAGGAACAATCCACTTATTCACAACATTGAGGCAATGTCTTTCACACACCTCACGTCTCTAAAACAAGTGTTTCTCGGGCAATTTAACAATCCACTAACAGAACCTGTGATCAAGCTGAATCTGACACTTATATTTGGTGGCATTCTGAGTCAGCTGACCCATCTGTACATTAGTTCAGCTATGAGGCCAATGCAGTTGATTATCGGCAGTAACATCACATCTAAACAGAACCTGAGTCTCCAGCTCAAAGGCCAGACGGTGTCATTTCAGGACTGTGACAGACCCTTCTTTCAGTCTGTAACCCATCTTCATGCTGATGCTGAAGAATTCCTTTGTGGATCTGAATTCATGGGAAAGTACTTCACGTCTGTGGAGACATTTGACTACAGATCTAAGCTTTAAGCTAAAAGTGTTGATTTAACATCAATTAATCAGCTGATTCACCTGAGGAAACTGACTCTACATCAGGTGGATCTTTTAATACAGCGTTCTGCCGACAACATTTTTCACAACCTGACCAAACTGGAGTTTCTGGAACTTGACAACTGCAGGATTTATTCTTTGGAGGGAAGTTTAACTAAAGACTTTAAATCCTTGAAAACATTGTATTTGTGTATCGAGAACATTTATAATGTATTCTACAGCTTTACTGAACCTCTCTCTAGTCTTAAGTATTTGACGTTTGATAATTTACAGATGTTTTGCAGTTGTGACAATGCTTGGCTCATTACATGGGCCAAAGAGTACAGGCAGGTTGAAGTGCTCATGCTTACTCCGTATTCACATCCCGTTATGTCTGCTTTGGAGGACATGATATGCTTGTCGGACAATGGACTAGACACACCTAATTTTTTCAATTACACAGAAGCCAACTGCACAAAGGTGGAGTTGGGCTTTGTGCTTTTTGCTGTGACTGTCCTGGGAGTACTGTTCTTCATGCTGGTGGTGTTGGTCCATAACATCACACTTGGCTGGCTGTCGGAGGCCATGCGATCCAACACCAGGAGGCGCTACCACTATGATGTGTTTGTCTCCTACTGCGGGAAGGACGAGCGCTGGGTGGTGAAGGAGCTGCTACCTAACCTGGAGCAGAGGGGTCCTCCTTTCCTGCGCCTCTGTCTGCACAGCAGGGACTTCCAGCTGGGGAAGGACATTGTGGAGAACATCACAGATAGCCTTTACCGGAGCCGCCACACCCTCTGTCTAGTCAGCTGCCACTACCTGTGCAGTAACTGGTGCTCTCTGGAGATGAAGCTGGCCACCTCCAGGCTGCAGGTGGAGCAAAGGGACATCCTCCTCCTGGTCTTCCTGGAGAAGATCCCCCTCACCGGCTGTCTACCCACCACAGGCTGGCTCGCCTGGTGAAGACCAGGACTCATCTGGACTGGCCCCAGGACCCCAATCAGCACCAGGCATTCTGGGACAGACTGTGGGCTAAACTGAAACCTCTGTCTGAAGCGTGAGGTCAGAGGTTGATGTACTGTAGGACATTGTGGACTGAAATGTGACATCAGAGGTTAATGTAGGACATTGTGCTAATGCAGATGTAATGTTGAGGTATGGCATTTGTCGTTTAAAGTGCTCCGTACAAATGTCAACCACTATTTGAGATTTGTTTTGACAATTCTGGTGAAGTCCTTTTAAATATTCTACCTGGAGTGTACTTTTTCTGATTCTTCTGAAATTATCTGAAATAATCCTATTTCAACTTTTAGAAAAAAATTCAATGCATTTTTTTTACTTCCCCAAGTTTGAACAGATTCTGTTTGTATTTTTCAACACCTAATCGCTAACACATATCTTTGCTTGTAAATGTGTCGGTAAGAGGAACTGAAAAAGGGTGGGATTTAGCTCTGTTTCTGTTTTAATTCAGATAACAACTGCTGTATGCTGTTGTGAATAACAATACATGCATGACTAAACATGATGATGCAGTTATTAATGACAATACATGAATGACCAATGACCATGAAGCAGTTAATAATGACAATACATGAATGACCAATGACCATGAAGCAGTTATTAATGGCAAAATCTATCATAGAGTTTTGTACAGAAATGTAGTTGCTAATTGTTTAACTAAATGTGTTGCTAGTTGTTTAACTAAATGTGTTGCTAGTTGTTTAACTAAATGTGTTGCTAGTTGTTTAACTAAAGGTGTTGCATGAGTGTAGCCTGTATATAGTTCACCACACATGTATTTGATACATGTCTTAACTCATTGGCAGGGGGAGGTGTCCCCCTTTCTGGATAATGAAGTAATGTTTGTGAGTTGGAGGGAACCTAATTTTATTGTGTTATTTCATTATTGTTTTTGCTTTTGATAAAGGCATACAGCCGAAATGTTGGAAACTGGCTTGTGTTTCTGTTTTTAAATAAAAAGCTCTATGTCCCTGCATTAGAATTACTCATTTTATTGTTATATTCTAGAATGCCTCCATATTCTTTATTACATATGTTCTTAGGTCTGACACATGCAGAACAGATAACTGTACCCTACTGATGCCAGCTTTCAGCAGCTTGCCCAGGCTATCAATGCTCTGACTACAGTAGACCACAGAGTAAGCCTGATATGTCTGGTTATCCTCCATTGTCATGTTGTCTGATGGGGAGTACAGCCTTCTCAGTACTAGCCAAAGAGAAGCATCATGCCTCCAGCTAATGGTCAGGTCTTCACCGGTGGTAACCTTGCCTGAGACCTGAAGAATTTGGCTGCTTGAGGCCTAAGCTTTTCAATTTATTGTACCTTTATTAGGTGGCCATGATGGGATGCAGGGTGGTATGGGATTCAGGGTGGTATGGGATGCAGGGTGGTATGGTGGTATGGGATGCAGGGTGGTTTGGGATGCAGGGTGGTTTGGGATGAAGTGGCTTGTGGTGCAGGGTGGTATGGGATGCAGGGTGGTTTGGGATGCAGGGTGGTTTGTGATGAAGAGTGGCTTGGGGTGCAGGGTTGTATGGGATGCAAGGGGGTATGGGACACGTTGGGTCAAACATGCCGGGTAGCCTTCCACAAGCTTCCCACAATAAGTTGGGTGAATTTTGGCCCATTCCTCCTGACAGAGCTGGCGTAACTGAGTCAGGTTTGTAGGCCTCCTTGCTCGCACACGCTTTTTCAGTTCTGCCCACAAATTCTTTATAGGATTGAGGTCAGGGCTTTGTGATGGCCACTCCAATACCTTGACTTTGTTGTTCTTAAGCCATTTTTGCACAACTTTGGAAGTATGCTTGGGATCATTGTCCATTTGGAAGACCCATTTGCGACCAAGCTTTACATTCCTGACTGATGTCTTGAGATGTTGCTTCAATATATCCACATAATTTTCCCTCCTCATAATGCCATCTATTTTGTGAAGTGCACCAGTCCCTCCTGCAGCAAAGCACCCGCACATCATGATGCTGCCACCCCTGTGCTTCACGGTTGGGATGGTGTTCTTCGACTTGCAAGCCTCCCCCTTTTTCCTCCAAACATAACGATGGTCATTATGACCAAATAGTTATATTTTTGTTTCATCAGACCAGATGACATTTCTCCAAAGTGTACGATCTTTGTCCCCATGTGCAGTTGCAAACTGTAGTCTGGCTTTTTTATTGCGGTTTTGCAGCAGTGGCTTCTTCCTTGCTGAGCGGCCTTTCAGGTTATGTCAATATAGGACTCGTTTTACTGTGGATATAGATACTTTTGTACCTGTTTCCTCCAGCATCTTCACAAGGTCCTTTGCTGTTGTTCTGGGATTGATTTGCACTTTTCACACCAAAGTACGTTCATCTCTAGGAGACAGAATGCGTCTCCTTCCTGAGCGGTATGATGGCTGCGTGGTCCCATGGTGTTCATACTTGCGTAATATTGTTTGTACAGATGAACGTGGAACGTTCAGGCGTTTGGAAATTGCTCCCAAAGATGAGCCAGACTTGTGGAGGTCTACAATTTTTTTTCTGAGGTCTTGGCTGATTTCTTTTTATTTTCCCATGATGTCAAGCAAAGAGGCACTGAGTTTGAAGGTAGGCCTTGAAATACATCCACAGTTCACCTCCAATTGACTCAAATAATGTCAATTAGCCTATCAAAAGCTTCTAAAGCCATGACATGGAATTTTCCAAGCTGTCAATTTAGTGTATGTAAACTTCTGACCCACTGGAATTGTGATACAGTGAATTATAAGTGAAATAATCTGTGTGTAAACAATTGTTGGAAAAATTACTTGTATCATGCACAAAGTAGTTGTCCTAACCGACTTGCCAAAACTATAGTTTGTTAACAAGACATTTGGAGCGGAGTGGTTGAAAAACAAGTTTTAATGACTCCAATCTAAGTGTATGTAAACTTCCAACTTCAACTGTAAATGAGGAAGAGGAACCAGACACATTTTTGAAAAACAGTCTACTATGACAAGGATGGTGGTGTTACCAGAGGATTCAGGAAGGTCTGTGATGAAGTCAACAGCTATATGGGACCAGGGTCTGTGAGGGATTGGCAAAGGTTGAAGCTTACTGGAAGGGAGATGACGAGGGCTTTTAGTCTGTGCACAGACTGGACAGTACGTAATCCCTTACGTCAGATGCCAGTGAGGACCACCAGAATTTACGAGCTAGAAGTTCGGTGTAATGCCCGGATGTCCTGACCCCAAGGATGTGTGACACATTGCATCAGTTGGAGTCTAACAGCTGCTGGTACGTAACTCTTCCCAGCTGGTGTCTCAGGATGTCACGGTCACTGTCCTCAAACTCCCTGTCATAAATAAGCCAAGGTGCAGCGTGCCGGTAATTCCACAACCTTTATTTCGAAGTGAAACCGAACAAAACAATAAACAGGATAAACAGAAACGTGACTTTCTGGGGCTGTTCCAAGGCAGCTACACAAAAACAAGATCCCACAACTCAAGGAGGGAAAAGGGGCTGCCTAAGTATGGTTACCAATATTTTGGTTAGGCCAGGGTGCTCTTTTCTATGTTTTGTCTATTTCTTTGTTTTGGCCGGGTATGGTTCTCAATCAGGGACAGTTGTCTATCGTTGTCTCTGATTGGGAGCCATACTTAGGTAGCCTTTTCCCACAGGGTTTTTGTGGGTAGTTGTTTTCTGTTTGGTGTGTTCACCCGACAGAACTGTTGCGTTTTGTTCCACTTTGTTTTTTTGTTTCAGTGTTCAAGTTATATTAAACACATGAACACGTACCACGCTGCGCTTTGGTCTACTCCTTCTTCCACAGACGACCGTTACACACATATCTTTGCTTGTATGTGTGTTGCTAAGAGGAATTGAAATAGAATGTGATTTTGTTGATAAAACTACTGTATGCTGCTGTGAAAGACAATACATAAATGACCAATGACCATGAAGCAGTTATTAATGACAATACATTAATGACCATGAAAGAGTTATTAATGACAATACATTAATGACCATGGAGCAGTTATTAACAACAATACATTAATGACCAATGACCATGAAGCAGTTATTAATGACAATACATTAATGACCATGAAGCAGTTATTAGTGACAATACATTAAAGACCAATGACCATGAAGCAGTTATTAATGACAATACATGAATGACCACAAAGCAATAATTTTTGTTTCAACATTGATCAAAGTGTTTTGTACATAAATGTAGTTGCTAGTTGTTTAACTAAATCTAGTTGCTAGTTGTATAACTAAATGTGTTGTTTTTTGTTTAAATAAATGTTCTTGGTAGTTGTTTAACTAAAGTACTTGCTAGATGTTTAATGAAATCTAGTTGCTTTTTGTTTTATAACTAAATGTGTAGATAGTTTTTTAACTAAATGTGTTGCAAGTTGTTTAGCAAAATGTGTTGCTAGTTGTTTAGCTAAATGTAGTTGCTAGTTGTTTAACTAAATGTGTTGCTAATTGTTTACCTAAATATGGTTGCTAGTTGTTTAACTAAATGTGTTGCTAGTTGTTTTACTAAATGTAGTTGCTGGTTGTTTAACTAAGTATGTTGCTAATTGTTTAATTGTTTTTTTAACTAAATATATGAAGCAGTCTTATGGATTGGTTAACTATTTAACTAAATATGAAGCAGTATTATCGGCTAGGTTAACTATTTAACTAACTGTGAAGCAGTCTTATGGCTAAGTTAACTATTTAACTAACTATGAAGCAGTCTTATGGCTAGGTTAACTATTTAACTAACTATGAAGCAGTCTTGTGGCTAGGTTAACTATTTAACTAACTTTGAAGCAGTCTTATGACTAGGTTAACTATTTAACTAACTATGAAGCAGTCCTATGGCTAGGTTAACTATTTAACTAACTATGAAGCAGTCTTGTGGCTAGGTTAACTATTTAACTAACTATGAAGCAGTCTTATGGCTAGGTTAACTATTTAATAAAATATGAAGCAGTCTTATGGCTAGGTTAACTATTTAATAAAATATGAAGCATTAACTATTTTACTAACTATGAAGCAGTCTTGGCTGGAGTCTTTGACAATTTTTAGGGCCTTCCTCTGCCACCACCTGGTATAGAGGTTCTGGATGGCAGGAAGCTTGGCCCCAGTGATGTACTGGGCCATACGCACTACCCTCACTGGGCCATACGCACTACCCTCACTGGGCCATACGCACTACCCTCACTGGGCAATACGCACTACCCTCACTGGGCCATACGCACTACCCTCACTGGGCCATACGCACTACCCTCACTGGGCCATACGCACTACCCTCACTGGGCCATACACACTACCCTCACTGGGCCATACGCACCACCCTCACTGGGCCATACACACTACCCTCACTGGGCCGTATGCAGTGCAGTGCGGTCAGATGCAGTGATGCAGCCAGACAAGATGCACTCAATGGTGCAGCTGAAGAACCTTTTTGAGCATCTGAGGGCCCAAGGCAAATCTTTTCAGCCTCCTGAGGGGGATGAGGCATTGTCGTACCCTCTTATCAGCTTTTTGGTGTGCTTGGACCATGATAGATCTTTAGTGATGTGGACACAGAAGAACTTGAAGCTCTCGACCCGTACCACTACAACCTTGTCAATGTGAATGTTTCCTGTAGCCCACGATCAGCTCCTTTGTCTTGCTGGGACGGTCTCAGCAGAAGTTAGGCTTTCCTAATATGGACACCATACCAAAGTCTTACAGTAACAACTAAAGTCCTAGCAGATAATATTCATATGTGCCTGGGGCGACCCAAACACTTAACACAGTGAGCGTTACCAATGGCACCCTATTCCCTATATAGTGCACTACTTTTGACCAGGGCCAATAGGGCAATTTGGGATGCATACACCGAGATAATTTCAAGTCTCCAAAGGATTTAATCTGATGATGCAATTAATTGGTTGGTTAAACGTCTGCTTCTGGGATTAAAGGGAAATTAAAGCCAGGCCAGAGACAAGCAGGCAGATTTCCCAAGATGCCTCTCTACTCTCTGTTCATCTCATATTCATATTTACCAGACAGTGGAATCCCCTATCTTCCCCTGGAATATTCCACGTCCTTTCTCTGTGTTCTTCTGACAGGGTTGGACCTTGGCCCAAAACAGCACACTGTAAAGCAGCATATCAAAGCTTACGTTCTGTTGCATTTTGTATCTCAAGATGTAGCTCTTGTTGGATGTTGTTCTTTCTGTTGTTGTTGTCGAAGTGATATGTATCCACGGCAATGAGGTTCCAAACATGTTGACAGGGGTCTCCAAATAGAACCATGTGTACAGAGATCTGATCACAATCACAGCTCCTCCTCACCTCTGGGACTGTGTTCCATCACACTCTGGATTGACCAAAGTTCATAATAAGACAAATGAATTCAACCCTTTTGCCACCCTTTGTATAGCATGATAATTGGTAATGAATGATTTATGAAGCATCTATACAGCCCTTAAGTAAGCATTTCACTGTAAGGTCTACCTGTTGTATTCGGCGCATGTGACAAATATGATTTTTGATTTGATATAAAGGGTTAGCGAAGGCTTCATGAGCCTTAAAAGTTGTTTTCTTTAAAAAAACTTCTTCAGGATTGGTGGGTCCCCTGCGGGACAATTGAGCTAACATAGGCTAATGCGATTTGCATGAGGTTGTAACTAATAAGAACATTTCCCAGGACATAGATAAATATGATATTGGCAGAAAGCTTAAATTATTGTTAATCTAACTGCACTGTCCAATTTACAGTAGCTATTACAGTGAAAGAATACCATGCTACTGTTTGAGGAGAGTGCACAGTTTTGAACATTAAAAGCTATTAATAAACAAATTAGTCACATTTGGGCAGTCTTGACACAAAATCTTGAACTGAAATGCAATGGTTCATTGGAACAGTCTAAAACTTTGCACATATTCTGCTGCCATCTAGTGGCCAAATTCTAAATTTCAGCTGGACTGGAATAATACATTATGGCCTTTCTCTTGCATTTCAAAAACTATGGTACAAAAAAAATACAAAAAAACAGTTGTTTTTGTCTTTGTATTATCTTTTACCAGATCTGTTGTGTTATATTCTCCAACATTCCTTTCACATTTCCACAAACTTCAAAGTGTTTCCTTTCAAATGATACCAAGAATATGCATATCCTTGCTTCAGGGCCTGAGCTACAGGCAGTTAGATTTGGGTATGTCATTTTAGGCAAATTTTTAAAAAAAGGGGCGGATCCTTAATTCTAAACTCAATGGGCTCCAATCAATGGGCTCCAATCTCTCCTCCCTCCCCCTTCCCCCATCCTCCTTCCACCCATCCTCCCTATTTCCTCCTGCCTCCTCCCATCATCCTTCTTCCCTCCTCCCTTCTTCCCTCCTCCCCTCCTCCCTCCCTCCTTCCTCCTCCCCTCTCCTCTACTCCCAGTCTTACTCCATCTGAAGCACATGCTGCCGAATTCCAAGAGTTACCATGGTTTCAAGGCTGTTCTTGCCACTCATTGTCACAGAGATGACAAACATCTCTCTCTTCTCTACCTCTTTTCCTTTCCCTATCTCTCTCTCTTCCTCTCTCTCTCGCTCACTCTCTCGCTCACTCACTCTCTTTCTTTCATTTTTTTTCTCTCTCTCCCCAACCAAGCATGCCTTTGCCTCCCTCCTTCCCTCTCTCTCTGCGTTCCCCTCCTTGTCTTTCTCTCTGTCCCCCTCCTTCCCTCTCTCTCTCCGTTCCCCTCCTTCTGTCTCGCTCTCTGTTCCCCTCCGTCCGTCTCTCTCTTTGTTTCACTCCTTCCCTCTCTCTTTCTGATCCCCTCCTTCCCTCTCTCTATCCATTCCCCTCCTCCCCTCTTTCTCAGTTCTCGCTCCTTCCCTCCTACCCTCCCTTCCTCCCTCTCAAACCAAGCTAGATGGGGAGGTTTTGTAGGATCCAGATGTGGGCACAAAAAGCATAACTTTTCTTTCAAATACTTTGAGCGTTTGATTGAGCCTGTCTGTTGTGCTTTTGGGACTCTTCCATTGGTTCCATCAAGCCAGGCCAGCCCAATAAAGCACAGCTAAAAGTATTTCAAAGAAAATGAAAACTTCTGAACCATTATAGACCATTATTGTCACAACTTCCGCCGAAGTCGGTCCCTCTCCTTGTTCGGGCGGCGTTCGGCGGTCGACGTCACTAGCCATCGCCGATCCACTTTTCATTTTCCATTTGTTTTGTCTTTGTTTTCTACACACCTGGTTTCTATTCCCCAATTACATGTTCATTATTTAACACTCTGTTTTCCCCATGTTTGTGTGCGTGTTTGTATATAATGTTCAGGTTGTTACTTGTTGGCTGGTATTGTTTGCCGGGTTCGTTATTATGCCCGTTATTTACGAGTGACCGGTAGTTCACTCACCTTTAGTATTTGTTTTATACTGGTGCTGTTCGTGGAATAAATTACCTTGTACACTCATCTCTGCTTTCCTGCGCCTGATTCCATGCACCAGTTACCCACAGCCTGACAATTATAGACAATAACAGATCTATATCACTAACATAACTATATCATTAACAGATCTATATCATTAACAGATCTATATCACTAACATATATATATAATTAACATATCTATATCATTAACAGATCTATATCATTAACAGATCACCCTATCATTCACCCTGTCATTAACAGATCTATATCATTATCAGATCTATATCATTAACATATCACCCTATGATTCACCCTAACATTAGCAGATCTATATCATTATCAGATCTTTATCATTAACAGATCACCCTATCATCCACCCTGTCATTAGCAGATCTATATCATTAGCAGATCTATATCATTAACAGATCACCCTATCATCCACCCTGTCATTAACAGATCTATATCATTAACACATCTTTATCATTAACAGATCTACACTACCGATCAAAAGTTTTAGAACACCTACTCATTCAAGGGTTATTCTTTATTTTTACTATTTTCAACATTGTAAAATAGTAGTGAAGATATCAAAACTATGAAATAACACATGTAGTAACGAAACAAATCCAAATACACTGCTCAAAAAATAAAGGGAACACTAAAATAACACATCCTAGATCTGAATGAATGAAATAATCTTATTAAATACTTTTTTCTTTACATAGTTGAATGTGCTGACAACAAAATCACACAAAAATAATCAATGGAAATCCAATTTATCAACCCATGGAGGTCTGGATTTGGAGTCACACTCAAATTTAAAGTGGAAAACCACACTACAGGCTGATCCAACTTTGATGTAATGTCCTTAAAACAAGTCAAAATGAGGCTCAGTAGTGTGTGTGGCCTCCACGTGCCTGTATGACCTCCCTACAACGCCTGGGCATGCTCCTGATGAGGTGGCGGATGGTCTCCTGAGGGATCTCCTCCCAGACCTGGACTAAAGCATCCGCCAACTCCCGGACAGTCTGTGGTGCAACGTGGTGTTGGTGGATGCTGCGAGACATGATGTCCCAGATGTGCTCAATTGGATTCAGGTCTGGGGAACGGGCGGGCCAGTCCATAGCATCAATGCCTTCCTCTTGCAAGAACTGCTGACACACTCCAGCCACATGAGGTCTAGCATTGTCTTGCATTAGGAGGAACCCAGGGCCAACCGCACCAGCATATGGTCTCACAAGGGGTCTGAGGATCTCATCTCGGTACCTAATGGCAGTCAGGCTACCTCTGGCGAACACATGGAGGGCTGTGCGGCCCCCAAAGAAATGCCACCCCACACCATGACTGACCCACTGCCAAACCGGTCATGCTGGAGGATGTTGCAGGCAGCAGAACGTTCTCCACGGCGTCTCCAGACTCTGTCACATCTGTCACATGTGCTCAGTGTGAACCTGCTTTCATCTGTGAAGAGCACAGGGCGCCAGTGGCAAATTTGCCAATCTTGGTGTTCTCTGGCAAATGCCAAACGTCCTGCACGGTGTTGGGCTGTAAGCACAACCCCCACCTGTGGACGTCGGGCCCTCATACCACCCTCATGGAGTCTGTTTCTGACCGTTTGAGCAGACACATGCACATTTGTGGCCTGCTGGAGGTCATTTTGCAGGGCTCTGGCAGTGCTCCTCCTGCTCCTCCTTGCACAAAGGCGGAGGTAGCGGTCCTGCTGCTGGGTTGTTGCTCTCCTACGGCCTCCTCCACGTCTCCTGATGTACTGGCCTGTCTCCTGGTAGCGCCTCCATGCTCTGGACACTACGCTGACAGACACAGCAAACCTTCTTGCCACAGCTCGCATTGATGTGCCATCCTGGATGAGCTGCACTACCTGAGCCACTTGTGTGGGTTGTAGACTCCGTCTCATGCTACCACTAGAGTGAAAGCACCACCAGCATTCAAAAGTGACCAAAACATCAGCCAGGAAGCATAGGAACTGAGAAGTGGTCTGTGGTCACCACCTGCAGAACCACTCCTTTATTGGGGGTGTCTTGCTAATTGCCTATAATTTCCACCTGTTGTCTATTCCATTTTCACAACAGCATGTGAAATTTATTGTCAATCAGTGTTGCTTCCTAAGTGGACAGTTTGATTTCACAGAAGTGTGATTGACTTGGAGTTACATTGTGTTGTTTAAGTGTTCCCTTTATTTTTTTGAGCAGTGTATATTTGAGTTTCTTCAAGAAGACACCGTTTGCCTTGATGACAGCATTGCAATCTCCAGATGTGATGCAGCCTGGATTTGAACCAGGTACTGCAGTGACGCCACTTACACTGAGATGCAGTGTCTTAGTCTACTGCGCCACTCGAGAGAACAGGAATCATACTTTAGTTCAGTGGGATAAGACTGTAATGGATAGGAATCATACTTTAGTTTAGTTCAGTGGGATAAGACTGTAATGGATAGGAATCATACTTTAGTTTAGTTCAGTGGGATAAGACTGTCATGGATAGGAATCATACTTTAGTTCAGTGGGATAAGACTGTCATGGATAGGAATCATACTTTAGTTTAGTTCAGTGGGATAAGACTGTCATGGATAGGAATCATACTTTAGTTTAGTTCAGTGGGATAAGACTGTAATGGATAGGAATCATACTTTAGTTTAGTTCAGTGGGATAAGACTGTCATGGATAGGAATCATACTTTAGTTCAGTGGGATAAGACTGTCATGGATAGGAATCATACTTTAGTTTAGTTCAGTGGGATAAGACTGTAATGGATAGGAATCATACTTTAGTTTAGTTCAGTGGGATAAGACTGTCATGGATAGGAATCATACTTTAATTTAGTTCAGTGGGATAAGACTGTCATGGATAGGAATCATACTTTAGTTTAGTTCAGTGGGATAAGACTGTCATGGATAAGAATCATACTTTAATTTAGTTCAGTGGGATAAGACTGTCATGGATAGGAATCATACTTTAGTTCAGTGGGATAAGACTGTCATGGATAGGAATCATACTTTAGTTTAGTTCAGTGGGATAAGACTGTCATGGATAGGAATCATACTTTAGTTCAGTGGGATAAGACTGTCATGGATAGGAATCATACTTTAGTTCAGTGGGATAAGACTGTCATGGATAGGAATCATACTTTAGTTTAGTTCAGTGGGATAAGACTGTCATGGATAGGAATCATACTTTAGTTCAGTGGGATAAGACAGTCATGGATAGGAATCATACTTTAGTTTAGTTCAGTGGGATAAGACTGTCATGGATAAGAATCATACTTTAGTTTAGTTCAGTGGGATAAGACTGTCATGGATAGGAATCATACTTTAGTTTAGTTCAGTGGGATAAGACTGTCATGGATAGGAATCATACTTTAGTTCAGTGGGATAAGACTGTCATGGATAGGAATCATACTTTAGTTTAGTTCAGTGGGATAAGACTGTCATGGATAGGAATCATACTTTAGTTCAGTGGGATAAGACTGTCATGGATAGGAATCATACTTTAGTTCAGTGGGATAAGACTGTCATGGATAGGAATCATACTTTAGTTTAGTTCAGTGGGATAAGACTGTCATGGATAGGAATCATACTTTAGTTCAGTGGGATAAGACAGTCATGGATAGGAATCATACTTTAGTTTAGTTCAGTGGGATAAGACTGTCTGGATAGGAATCATACTTTAAGCTCCATCTATCTAATCTCTTTGTCACAGGAGAGTTGTTGTATCTAGGTCACGGTGATCACAGATACAGTAGAAAAGACCTTCTCCTGTCTTCTGTAGATTTTTCCTCCCATTCGTCGAGGCCCATGTTACCTGTCTGTGAGTTGTTTGGTGTTGATGGTGTTGATGTGTTGACTTCCCTAGTTTCACATTTTGAGAAGGAGCCATCTAAGCCCGTTGAGAATCCTTAAGAGTCGATTGACGCCACCTGTCAAAATCTGTCTGTTTAAAGGTGCTACACACATTTCTCAGAATTTCTCCCCGATGTGGAAGCTAGGTGAATTGAAACAGCACTAGGCTGCATTTAAAATAAATCTCCCTCTCCCCCGCATCCCATTTCCCCTTAACATGGCACACACTCATGCCTGAGCCTTTTACTTTCGGCTTTGGTCCACCAGCTTCAAACAGCTGGAAAAACTATATTTTATGTTATTGAAAATATATTTCAAAGCGATTTAGATGATACAATGATTCCCTACTCTATTCACTGCTTTTTTTTCTCACAGAAATTGAAGTTGAGTGAAACAGTGTAGGAAATGAGAGATTTCTAAATTGGCAGCTTGACCTGATTTCCACTAGATAACACAAACACAAAGTCAAAAACAGATTTCCCATTTAGACAACAGATGCTACGCCAGCGGGAGAAATCAATAGGCCAGTATCACAGCCAATCACAACACTATCATTCAATTGTTACAGCAGGTATATCATGGATTTTCTGAAATTACAATACAAAAAATTCCCCAAAATGTAATGTGTATCACCTTTATTAATCTTTTTTAGTACGGGCTTCGTCTCAATCCACCACACCCCCCGTCGGCCTTCCGCATCAGCGGGGGAAAGTGACAGAGCTATAGCCCTGTTGGTCAGACCAAGAGACAGGCCGAAAATCTTTCTCACACAAGCGTCTGTAGCGTCCGAACAGTTTGTCCTACAAACTAATATGCTGCCACTACGGAAAGGGAAGACTCTCACCAACTAGATGTTGTCCGTTTTTCCTCTACGACCCTCACAAGTGTCACGGGACTCATCTGAAGGTGAACCGTTAACCTCCCTGGGCAAGGTGGGACGCCAGTGGAATTGCGTGGCGCGAAATATAAATACCTCATAAATGCTATTACTTCAATTTCTCAAACATATGACTATTTTACACCATTTTAAAGACAAGACTCTCGTTAATCTAACCACATTGTCCGATTTCAAAAAGGCTTTACAGCGAAAGCAAAACATTAGATTATGTCAGGAGAGTACCCTGCCAAAAATAATCACACAGCCATTTTCAAAGCAAGCATATATGTCACAAAAACCAAAACCACAGCTAAATGCAGCACTAACCTTTGATGATCTTCATCAGATGACACTCCTAGGCCATTATGTTATACAATACATGCATGTTTTGTTCAATCAAGTTCATATTTATATAAAAAAACAGCTTTTTACATTAGCATGTGATGTTCAGAACTAGCATACCCACCGCAAACTTCCGGTGAATTTACTAAATTACTCACAATTAACGTTCACAAAATACATAACAATTATTTTAAGAATTATAGATACAGAACTCATTTATGCAATCGCGGTGTCAGATTTTAAAATAGCTTTTCGGCGAAAGCACATTTTGTAATATTCTGAGTAGATAGTCCGGCCATCACGGCTAGCTAATTTGACACCCACCAAGTTTGGCCCTCACCAAACTCAGATTTACTATAAGAAAATTTTGATTACCTTTGCTGTTCTTTGTCAGAATGCACTCCCTCCCAGGACTTCTACTTCAACAAAAAATGTTGTTTTGATTCCAAATAATCCATAGTTATATTGAAATAGCTCCGTTTTGTTCATGCGTTCAGGTCACTATCCGAAGGGTGACGTGCGAGCGCATTTCGTGACAAAAAATTTCAAAATATTCCATTACCGTACTTCGAAGCATGTCAAACGCTGTTTATTAAAATCCATTTTTATGCAATTTTTCTCGTAAAATAGCGATAATATTCCAACCGGGCAACGTTGTATTCATTCAAAGACTGAAAGAAAAACATGGCGTCGTCTCGTGGACGTGCATCTCCAGTGTCATTGGTCCCTGCCTGACCACTCACAAAAACTCCTGCTGTTTTTCTCCCAGAGACTGCAGGACGTCATTCCACTTTCTGGCGCCTTCTGAGAGCCAATGGAAGCCTTATAAAATGTCACGTTACAGCAGAAATGCTGTACTTTTGATAGAGATGCCACAGAAGGAGAACAAATTGTCAGGCAGGGCACTTCCTGTATGGAATCTTCTCAGGTTTTGGCCTGCCATATGAGTTCTGTTATACTCACAGACACCATTCAAACAGTTTTAGAAACTTTAGAGTGTTTTCTATCCAAATCCACTAATTATATGCATATTCTTGTTTCTGGGCAAGAGTAGTAACCAGTTTAAATCGGGTACGTTTTTTATCCGGCCGTGCAAATACTGCCCCCTAGCCCCAACAGGTTAACAAAAATGTTTTATATTTCCTGAGCGTTCTTACATCTCCTAGATATGGGACAGACACTTCAAAACCTTATTCCTTCTGATGTCTTCTCTTCCCGCCAGTTTGAGACCATGTCAGGGTACAGGGCAGCATGGAAACCAGATTTAATGAAGCTAACTTGGTGACCACCATCACTCATTATACAGGCCAGGGCAGGGTCAGTTAGGCTGACCCATCATGTTGGCACACACACACACACTGACCCATTGCCCTGGGTAGGGCAGGCACCGTGAAAGCCCATATCGGAGTCAGTGGCGCTGGGAAAAGTATCTGCCACGCTAATTGAACAATCTATAATACAGATCCGACTCTAAAAGTGTCTGTATTAGTCTGTGTGGTAGAAGGGCATAGAGGCTGGCTATACAAGTACGACCTTTCAACTGAGTTGATGCTAATTATCACATTGTAATAGGAACAACACTCCAGGTCATACACTCAAAACATGCACAAACCTGACTAACTTTATATTGTCTTGTTTCTCTCCACTAGAATGCACCGAGCGAGAAAGAGAGATTTCATTAGTGCCAAAACCGACCTAACCAATTCATGAGAGGAGTGGTATGTTCCTATGTCGCTCTGTCTGTAGTGGTACGTTCCTCTGTGGGTCTGTCTGTAGTGGTACGTTCCTCTGTGGGTCTGTAGTGGTACGTTCCTCTGTGGGTCTGTCTGTAGTTGTACGTTCCTCTGTGGGTCTGTCTGTAGTGGTACGTTCCTCTGTGGGTCTGTAGTGGTACGTTCCTCTGTGGGTCTGTAGTGGTATATTCCTCTGTGGGTCTGTCTGTAGTTGTACGTTCCTCTGTGGGTCTGTAGTGGTACGTTCCTCTGTGGGTCTGTAGTGGTACGTTCCTCTGTGGGTCTGTAGTGGTATGTTCCTCTGTGGGTCTGTCTGTAGTGGTACGTTCCTCTGTGGGTCTGTAGTGGTACGTTCCTCTGTGGGTCTGTAGTGGTACGTTCCTCTGTGGGTCTGTAGTGGTACGTTCCTCTGTGGGTCTGTTTGTAGTGGTACGTTACTCTGTGGTTTGTCTGTAGTGGTACGTTCCTCTGTGGGTCTGTAGTGGTACGTTCCTCTGTGGGTCTGTCTGTAGTGGTACGTTCCTCTGTGGGTCTGTAGTGGTACGTTCCTCTGTGGGTCTGTAGTGGTATGTTCCTCTGTGGGTCTGTCTGTAGTGGTACGTTCCTCTGTGGGTCTGTAGTGGTACGTTGCTCTGTGGGTCTGTCTGTAGTGGTACGTTCCTCTGTGGGTCTGTAGTGGTATGTTCCTCTGTGGGTCTGTCTGTAGTGGTACGTTCCTCTGGGGGTCTGTAGTGGTACGTTCCTCTGTGGGTCTGTCTGTAGTGGTACGTTCCTCTGTGGGTCTGTCTGTAGTGGTACGTTCCTCTGTGGGTCTGTCTGTAGTGGTACGTTCCTCTGTGGGTCTGTAGTGGTACGTTCCTCTGTGGGTCTGTAGTGGTATGTTCCTCTGTGGGTCTGATGTAGTGGTACGTTCCTCTGTGGGTCTGTAGTGGTATGTTCCTCTGTGGGTCTGTAGTGGTACGTTCCTCTGTGGGTCTGTCTGTAGTGGTACGTTCCTCTGTGGGTCTGTCTGTAGTGCTATGTTCCTCTGTGGGTCTGTAGTGGTACGTTCCTCTGTGGGTCTGTCTGTAGTGGTACGTTCCTCTGTGGGTCTGTCTGTAGTGCTATGTTCCTCTGTGGGTCTGTAGTGGTACGTTCCTCTGTGGGTCTGTCTGTAGTGCTATGTTCCTCTGTGGGTCTGTAGTGGTACATTCCTCTGTGGGTCTGTAGTGGTTTGTTCCTCAGTGGGTCTGTAGTGGTACGTTCCTCTGTGGGTCTGTAGTGGTATGTTCCTCTGTGGGTCTGTAGTGGTACGTTCCTCTGTGGGTCTCTCTGTAGTGGTACGTTCCTCTGTGGGTCTGTAGTGGTACGTTCCTCTGTGGGTCTCTCTGTAGTGGTACGTTCCTCTGTGGGTCTGTAGTGGTACGTTCCTCTGTGGGTCTGTCTGTAGTGGTACGTTCCTCTGTGGGTCTGTAGTGGTACTTTCCTCTGTGGGTCTGTCTGTAGTGGTACGTTCCTCTGTGGGTCTGTAGTGGTACGTTCCTCTGTGGGTCTTTCTGTAGTGGTACCTTCCTCTGTGGGTCTGTTGTTGTACGTTCCTCTGTGGGTCTGTAGTGGTACGTTCCTCTGTGGGTCTGTAGTGGTACGTTCCTCTGGGGGTCTGTAGTGGTACGTTGCTCTGTGGGTCTGTCTTTAGTGGTACGTTCCTCTGTGGGTCTGTCTGTAGTGGTACGTTCCTCTGTGGGTCTGTCTGTAGTGGTACGTTCCTCTGTGGGTCTGTAGTGGTACTTTCCTCTGTGGGTCTGTAGTGGTACGTTCCTCTGTGGGTCTGTCTGTAGTGGTACGTTCCTCTGTGGGTCTGTAGTGGTACATTCCTCTGTGGGTCTGTTGTTGTACGTTCCTCTGTGGGTCTGTCTGTAGTGCTATGTTCCTCTGTGGGTCTGTAGTGGTACGTTCCTCTGTGGGTCTGTAGTGGTACGTTCCTCTGGGGGTCTGTAGTGGTACGTTCCTCTGTGGGTCTGTCTTTAGTGGTACGTTCCTCTGTGGGTCTGTCTGTAGTGGTACGTTCCTCTGTGGGTCTGTAGTTGTACATTCCTCTGTGGGTCTGTCTCTAGTGGTACGTTCATCTTTGGGTCTGTCTGTAGTGGTACATTCCACTGTGGGTCTGTCTCTAGTGGTACGTTCCTCTGTGGGTCTGTCTGTAGTGGTACGTTCCTCTGTGGGTCTGTCTGTAGTGGTACGTTCCTCTGTGGGTCTGTAGTGGTACATTCTTCTGTGGGTCTGTCTGTAGTGGTACGTTCCTCTGTGGGTCTGTCTGTAGTGGTACGTTCCTCTGTGGGTCTGTAGTGGTATGTTCCTCTGTGGGTCTGTCTGTAGTGGTACGTTCCTCTGTGGGTCTGTCTCTAGTGGTACGTTCCTCTGGGGGTTGTCTGTAGTGGTACGTTCCTCTGTGGGTCTGTCTGTAGTGGTACGTTCCTCTGTGGGTCTGTAGTGGTATGTTCCTCTGTGGGTCTGTCTGTAGTGGTACGTTCCTCTGTGGGTCTGTAGTGGTACATTCCTCTGTGGGTCTGTAGTGGTATGTTCCTCTGTGGGTCTGTAGTGGTACGTTCCTCTGTGGGTCTGTAGTGGTACGTTCCTCTGTGGGTCTGTCTGTAGTGGTACGTTCCTCTGTGGGTCTGTAGTGGTACGTTCCTCTGTGGGTCTGTCTGAAGTGGTACGTTCCTCTGTGGGTCTGTAGTGGTACATTCTTCTGTGGGTCTGTCTGTAGTGGTACGTTCCTCTGTGGGTCTGTCTGTAGTGGTACGTTCCTCTGTGGGTCTGTAGTGGTATGTTCCTCTGTGGGTCTGTCTGTAGTGGTACGTTCCTCTGTGGGTCTGTCTCTAGTGGTACGTTCCTCTGGGGGCTGTCTGTAGTGGTACGTTCCTCTGTGGGTCTGTCTGTAGTGGTACGTTCCTCTGTGGGTCTGTAGTGGTATGTTCCTCTGTGGGTCTGTCTGTAGTGGTACGTTCCTCTGTGGGTCTGTAGTGGTACGTTCCTCTGTGGGTCTGTAGTGGTATGTTCCTCTGTGGGTCTGTAGTGGTACGTTCCTCTGTGGGTCTGTAGTGGTACGTTCCTCTGTGGGTCTATCTGTAGTGGTACGTTCCTCTGTGGGTCTGTAGTGGTACGTTCCTCTGTGGGTCTGTAGTGGTATGTTCCTCTGTGGGTCTGAGTGGTACGTTCCTCTGTGGGTCTGTAGTGGTACGTTCCTCTGTGGGTCTGTAGTGGTATGTTCCTCTGTGGGTCTGTCTCTAGTGGTACGTTCCTCTGGGGGTCTGTAGTGGTACGTTCCTCTGTGGGTCTGTCTGTAGTGGTACGTTCCTCTGTGGGTCTGTCTGTAGTGGTACGTTCCTCTGTGGGTCTGTAGTGGTATGTTCCTCTGTGGGTCTGTAGTGGTACGTTCCTCTGTGGGTCTGTAGTGGTACGTTCCTCTGTGGGTCTGTCTGTAGTGGTACGTTCCTCTGTGGGTTTGTAGTGGTACGTTCCTCTGTGGGTCTGTAGTGGTATGTTCCTCTGTGGGTCTGAGTGGTACGTTCCTCTGTGGGTCTGTCTGTACTGGTACGTTCCTCTGTGGGTCTGTAGTGGTACATTCTTCTGTGGGTCTGTCTGTAGTGGTACGTTCCTCTGGGGGTCTGTCTGTAGTGGTACGTTCCTCTGTGGGTCTGTAGTGGTATGTTCCTCTGTGGGTCTGTCTGTAGTGGTACGTTCCTCTGTGGGTCTGTAGTGGTATGTTCCTCTGTGGGTCTTTCTCTAGTGGTACGTTCCTCTGGGGGTCTGTAGTGGTACGTTCCTCTGTGGGTCTGTAGTGGTACGTTCCTCTGTGGGTCTGTAGTTGTATGTTCCTCTGTGGGTCTGATGTAGTGGTACGTTCCTCTGTGGGTCTGTAGTGGTATGTTCCTCTGTGGGTCTGTAGTGGTACGTTCCTCTGTGGGTCTGTCTGTAGTGGTACGTTCCTCTGTGGGTCTGTCTGTAGTGGTACGTTCCTCTGTGGGTCTGTCTGTAGTGCTATGTTCCTCTGTGGGTCTGTAGTGGTACGTTCCTCTGTGGGTCTGTAGTGGTTTGTTCCTCTGTGGGTCTGTAGTGGTACGTTCCTCTGTGGGTCTGTAGTGGTATGTTCCTCTGTGGGTCTGTAGTGGTACGTTCCTCTGTGGGTCTCTCTGTAGTGGTACGTTCCTCTGTGGGTCTGTAGTGGTACGTTCCTCTGTGGGTCTCTCTGTAGTGGTACGTTCCTCTGTGGGTCTGTAGTGGTACGTTCCTCTGTGGGTCTGTCTGTAGTGGTACGTTCCTCTGTGGGTCTGTAGTGGTACTTTCCTCTGTGGGTCTGTAGTGGTACGTTCCTCTGTGGGTCTGTCTGTAGTGGTACGTTCCTCTGTGGGTCTGTAGTGGTACGTTCCTCTGTGGGTCTGTCTGTAGTGGTACGTTCCTCTGTGGGTCTGTTGTTGTACGTTCCTCTGTGGGTCTGTAGTGGTACGTTCCTCTGTGGGTCTGTAGTGGTACGTTCCTCTGGGGGTCTGTAGTGGTACGTTGCTCTGTGGGTCTGTCTTTAGTGGTACGTTCCTCTGTGGGTCTGTCTGTAGTGGTACGTTCCTCTGTGGGTCTGTCTGTAGTGGTACGTTCCTCTGTGGGTCTGTAGTGGTACTTTCCTCTGTGGGTCTGTAGTGGTACGTTCCTCTGTGGGTCTGTCTGTAGTGGTACGTTCCTCTGTGGGTCTGTAGTGGTACGTTCCTCTGTGGGTCTGTTGTTGTACGTTCCTCTGTGGGTCTGTCTGTAGTGCTACGTTCCTCTGTGGGTCTGTAGTGGTACGTTCCTCTGTGGGTCTGTAGTGGTACGTTCCTCTGTGGGTCTGTAGTGGTACGTTCCTCTGTGGGTCTGTAGTGGTACGTTCCTCTGGGGGTCTGTAGTGGTACGTTCCTCTGTGGGTCTGTCTTTAGTGGTACGTTCCTCTGTGGGTCTGTCTGTAGTGGTACGTTCCTCTGTGGGTCTGTAGTTGTACATTCCTCTGTGGGTCTGTCTCTAGTGGTACGTTCCTCTTTGGGTCTGTCTGTAGTGGTACGTTCCACTGTGGGTCTGTCTCTAGTGGTACGTTCCTCTGTGGGTCTGTCTGTAGTGGTACGTTCCTCTGTGGGTCTGTCTGTAGTGGTACGTTCCTCTGTGGGTCTGTCTGTAGTGGTACGTTCCTCTGTGGGTCTGTCTGTAGTGGTACGTTCCTCTGTGGGTCTGTAGTGGTATGTTCCTCTGTGGGTCTGTCTGTAGTGGTACGTTCCTCTGTGGGTCTGTCTGTAGTGGTACGTTCCTCTGTGGGTCTGTAGTGGTATGTTCCTCTGTGGGTCTGTCTGTAGTGGTACGTTCCTCTGTGGGTCTGTCTCTAGTGGTACGTTCCTCTGTGGGTTGTCTTTAGTGGTACGTTCCTCTGTGGGTCTGTCTGTAGTGGTACGTTCCTCTGTGGGTCTGTAGTGGTATGTTCCTCTGTGGGTCTGTCTGTAGTGGTACGTTCCTCTGTGGGTCTGTAGTGGTACGTTCCTCTGTGGGTCTGTAGTGGTATGTTCCTCTGTGGGTCTGTAGTGGTACGTTCCTCTGTGGGTCTGTAGTGGTACGTTCCTCTGTGGGTCTGTCTGTAGTGGTACGTTCCTCTGTGGGTCTGTAGTGGTACGTTCCTCTGTGGGTCTGTAGTGGTAAGTTCCTCTGTGGGTCTGAGTGGTACGTTCCTCTGTGGGTCTGTCTGTAGTGGTACGTTCCTCTGTGGGTCTGTAGTGGTACATTCTTCTGTGGGTCTGTCTGTAGTGGTACGTTCCTCTGTGGGTTTGTCTGTAGTGGTACGTTCCTCTGTGGGTCTGTAGTGGTATGTTCCTCTGTGGGTCTGTCTGTAGTGGTACGTTCCTCTGTGGGTCTGTCTCTAGTGGTACGTTCCTCTGGGGGCTGTCTGTAGTGGTACGTTCCTCTGTGGGTCTGTCTGTAGTGGTACGTTCCTCTGTGGGTCTGTAGTGGTACTTTCCATTGTGGGTCTGTAGTGGTACGTTCCTCTGTGGGTCTGTCTGTAGTGGTACGTTCCTCTGTGGGTCTGTAGTGGTACATTCCTCTGTGGGTCTGTTGTTGTACGTTCCTCTGTGGGTCTGTCTGTAGTGCTATGTTCCTCTGTGGGTCTGTAGTGGTACGTTCCTCTGTGGGTCTGTAGTGGTACGTTCCTCTGTGGGTCTGTAGTGGTACGTTCCTCTGTGGGTCTGTAGTGGTACGTTCCTCTGGGGGTCTGTAGTGGTACGTTCCTCTGTGGGTCTGTCTTTAGTGGTACGTTCCTCTGTGGGTCTGTCTGTAGTGGTACGTTCCTCTGTGGGTCTGTAGTTGTACATTCCTCTGTGGGTCTGTCTCTAGTGGTACGTTCATCTTTGGGTCTGTCTGTAGTGGTACATTCCACTGTGGGTCTCTAGTGGTACGTTCCTCTGTGGGTCTGTCTGTAGTGGTACGTTCCTCTGTGGGTCTGTCTGTAGTGGTACGTTCCTCTGTGGGTCTGTAGTGGTACATTCTTCTGTGGGTCTGTCTGTAGTGGTACGTTCCTCTGTGGGTCTGTCTGTAGTGGTACGTTCCTCTGTGGGTCTGTAGTGGTATGTTCCTCTGTGGGTCTGTCTGTAGTGGTACGTTCCTCTGTGGGTCTGTCTCTAGTGGTACGTTCCTCTGGGGGTTGTCTGTAGTGGTACGTTCCTCTGTGGGTCTGTCTGTAGTGGTACGTTCCTCTGTGGGTCTGTAGTGGTATGTTCCTCTGTGGGTCTGTCTGTAGTGGTACGTTCCTCTGTGGGTCTGTAGTGGTACATTCCTCTGTGGGTCTGTAGTGGTATGTTCCTCTGTGGGTCTGTAGTGGTACGTTCCTCTGTGGGTCTGTAGTGGTACGTTCCTCTGTGGGTCTGTCTGTAGTGGTACGTTCCTCTGTGGGTCTGTAGTGGTACGTTCCTCTGTGGGTCTGTAGTGGTATGTTCCTCTATGGGTCTGAGTGGTACGTTCCTCTGTGGGTCTGTCTGAAGTGGTACGTTCCTCTGTGGGTCTGTAGTGGTACATTCTTCTGTGGGTCTGTCTGTAGTGGTACGTTCCTCTGTGGGTCTGTCTGTAGTGGTACGTTCCTCTGTGGGTCTGTCTGTAGTGGTACGTTCCTCTGTGGGTCTGTCTGTAGTGGTACGTTCCTCTGTGGGTCTGTAGTGGTACGTTCCTCTGTGGGTCTGTCTCTAGTGGTACGTTCCTCTGTGGGTCTGTCTGTAGTGGTACGTTCCTCTGTGGGTCTGTCTGTAGTGGTACGTTCTTCTGTGGGTCTGTAGTGGTACGTTCCTCTGTGGGTCTATAGTGGTACGTTCCTCTGTGGGTCTGTAGTGGTACGTTCCTCTGTGGGTCTGTAGTGGTACGTTCCTCTGTGGGTCTGTCTCTAGTGGTCTGTCTGCTTGCTGTGGCTCTGCTGTGGATCAGTGCATCCCGAGGCTTGACTCCAGCTGGGTGTCCTGGAGAACCCAGCAACAGCCCAATCACCAGAGGAGGCTGTAAACCATGTGTTTGATGTCATTCCATCCATTATGTTCCAGCCATTACATTGTGCTCCTCCTCCAAATAAAAGTGCCACCAGCCACCACTGACAATCCCACATCCGTTTTTGCCAGACACACAAAGAGAGAGAGAGAGAGAGAGAGAGAGAGAGAGAGAGAGAGAGAGAGAGAGAGAGAGAGAGAGAGAGAGAGAGAGAGAGAGAGAGAGAGAGAGAGAGAGAGAGAGAGAGACCATGTGGTAAAATACAAACAGTTGGTCTATTGTTGTGTGGGTTGTGTGAGGTTCTGTGTCTGCATAATGTTTGTGTTTCTCTGTTACTCTCCGAGGGTGGATTTTTGTGCTGTTGGGATCAGATTTATGACACTGTGTAACCATGGGAAAAAGAGGGCAGCGGTAGGAATGTGTAAGTGACATAACGCCTTGCAGTAGCCTTCTAGAATGCTCCCACCACACTTTCTAGTTCAGTCTTACGTAGCAACATTTGAAATTGTGTTTTCTTACAATGGATAAAAGTAGAGACTCAGAGCTAGAAAATGGTATATCACACACTGCAGTTGAGGAACAATGGGAAAGTAATTCTGCTTTGAAAGTTGATAAACTTGTAACCTCACTTTTGAGAAAATTATCCTTGAATGTTTTGGTACACCTACTGGAGAGCTCTTCATTGTCTACACCCATTCAGCATTGTTCACACCCTCTTAAGCTTTAGGCCCAGCCATGTTTTTAAGAATTCACATGTGAGGCCATGTTGTAAACACATGCTATATTAAATCAAATCTAAGTTTATTTGTCACATGCACAGGATACAGAAGGTGTAAACGGTACAGTGAAGTGGTTACTTGCATAGTAACAACATCAAAAACAAAAAGTGTCTAGATACAAATATTTAATAAATATTTCATGTTTATTAGATGACGTTTACCCAACACACTTGTCTAAATTGATTTGTCATGTGAAGGAAATGCTGTAACCAACCTCCAGCCACATCCTGCTAAGTGGATGGTTCACTATTGTCTAGACATGTACACATGAAATACAAGATGGCCATAATCACAGCTCACGTTATAGACAGGAGCAAGCTACATGGCAGACCAATCCAAACTCATCTCCCGGCATGTCCAGCCCATCCATTATCTCAGCCAATCATGGCTAGCAGGAAAGTTCCTAACTTTTTACATGGCTAAACCAACTAGGCTCGTAATTTAACAATTGTATTCGTATTTATGGATGGAATACAAGTGTGTTATTAAGGCACATGAAAGTTCACATGTTCCAGAAGGCATTTCTGCCCCCCAAAAAACGCATTTTGATTAAAAAAAATGTAAAAGACATTCAAATGCCACTCCTGTGAAGTTGTGGCATGTGACATACGCCTCATTTCCTGAAACAAGTCACAAATGGCACCCTATTCTGTATATAGGGCAGGTCAAAAGTAGTACACTACATTATTTATTGAATAGATTGGGAATTAGGATCCACTACCTTACTCAATGGGTCGTGTGATGCCATCTTGGATTGAGGTGGCATTGGCTGATAGGCTGATATATCTGCATTCCATCAATGGGTTGTCGCCATGCACACACAGCTAACAAACAAACACATTTATATGCCAAACCCAGGTCCATAGTTTAAAAGACCTCCTCTTCCTGACTTTAGGACTTCCTAGTTTCCAACACAGACATACATGCAGTCCGTGAATGTCAGCTTTGCCATGGTCTGGTCTGCCCTGAGCTTGTCTGGTCTGATCAAGCCCTGAGGGACATGCTGATAACATATTGGTGATGTCAGGAGAGGAGAGTTCCAGAGGGCCAGAGTCCCCCAGCTCAACTTCAGACACTATTAACTTCCTGGGGTTATTTGTCACTAAACAGGTCAAGGGTCTTAGTGTGTGTGTGTGTGTGTGTGTGTGTGTAAATCTGAAGTGAATAACTCTCCCCCTCTCTCTCTGCTGCAGCAGTAGTAACAGTCAATAGCCCAAGCCAGATGACTGACAGTTGAATGGAACATTAGGAGACTTCAGAGCCCCTACTCCAGGAGACAGAACTGCCCTCCTCTCTTCTCTTCTTAGATTTGTTGCTTTTTATTCTTTTTTTCATCCCAGGCGTCTGTCCTCCCGGAACAAACCCGGGCCTTTAGATGTGCCTGACCTATAGATAGGTAGGGGAAGCTGGGGGTATTCAGACCTGATTTCATCACGCCCATAAATCTCCTAGATATCAAAGCCTGTCTTACGCCCTAACCCCTCCTCCTCTCCCCTCCTCCTCTCCTCCACTCCTCCCCTCCCCTGCCCCTCCACTCCTCCTTTGTCTTGGTAATACCCATTAGGGTGCAGCTGACTGGCCACTTTGATGGGTCTGCGGGAGTCAGGACAGGAGCGCTGAGGAGCTGCAGATGTGGAACCCCACGGAACCCGGAGGCACCTTTGAACCCTGGAGTTAAAACCAACACTAGCATCCTGTACACACACACACACACACACACACACACACACACACACACACACACACACACACACACACACACACACACACACACACACACACACACACACACACACACACACACACACACACAGAGACGACGACCCCCAAAACGCACAGGAATGGAGTTAAATCTGCCACTACCATCCTGCCTACCGCATGCAGACCCCTGGTACCCACCAAAACTCACAGGATGTCACCACTTCTCAGCTTCCTGTTACAGACAAGATATAGAGATATATAGGTGTTGTAGAGGATGACAGACGATAGGAGAGGGAGAGAAAGGAATGCTCTCCTCCTCTCCTCTCCTCCCCTCTCCCAGGTCAGTGGGTTGTTATCTGATAGTCACTAAGAGGAAGAGAAGAAGAGAGGGAGAGAGAGAGGGAAACACAAACAGAATGGAGTTTTATGACTTTATTTTCTGTTTTCATATATGCAGGCATGCATTCTCTATCTCACACACTCACACACTCACACAAACAGTAGTTGGCAAGGATAGGAATGCATGAGCATAAAAAAGGCAACAACAAAGAAAGGCATTTTTGATGTACCGATTCCATGGGACATGGTTTATGAACTGATGCACAAAACAACACTGGATTCAAAACGTACAGTTTTTCAATAACAATGATTAAACATAATTATTGCATCCAATAGAATGTTATATATTTGGGGGATACAACCATCCCAGCTCTGCAGATTGTGCTGCAAAGAGACAGAATCATTAGATCATTTGTTTTGGTACTGTCCATATGTAGCTTGTTTTTAGTCACAGGTTCAGAAATTGCTGAAGAATTGCAACATTTACCCTGAGCTAACTCTGCAGATAGCACTGCTGGGTGATTTAAAAAGTCATAGTCAATCGCTGAATACTATGATAATACTCTTATCAAACATGTTTGTCGTTAATTTACAATATGTATAATCTATGAGAATTGGAAAGGTTCAGAACTTTTGTGAAACATTACAGCACAGTTGAAAATTATATGGCAAATATAAATAAAAACTGGAGGGTGTTCAGATATAGATGGGATGGGTTGAGTGGAGCTGAAGGATGGGATTCAGAGATAGATGGGATGGGTTGAGTGGAGCTGAAGGATGGGATTAAAAACAAACAAATGATAACTATAGCAACATATACTGTCTCTGTAAAATGTATACAGTATGTATGAGCTGGAAGTAGAATCCTAAGTGTTGTTGTCCATTAGTTTTCTCCAATTAGGGGAGGGATGGTATGGTTATGTCACGTCCTGACCATAGTAAGATGTGATTTTCTATGGTAGAGTAGGTCAGGGCGTGACAGGGGGTGTTTTGTGTTTTTCTATGTTTTCTATGTTTAAGTTCTAGTTGTTCTATTTCTATGTTTTTTGGGGGGGGGTTGATCTCCAATTGGAGGCAGCTGGTCCTCGTTGCCTCTAATTGGAGATCATATTTAAGTAGGGGTTTTTCTTCCTGGGTTTTGTGGGTGATTATCTTTGAGTAGTGTTTGTTTCTCTCTGCGTCACAGTTTGTTGTTTTGTAAATTCAGTTATTTATGTATTGCAAAGTTTCACAGATTTAATAAAATGTGGAACTACAACCACGCTGCACTTTGGTCCGATCCTTTCGACAGCCGTGACAGGTTAGGGGAAAATAATAAAGCTAAATATATATAGATATTTTCTATATATCCAGTACCACTCAGGGCCGTATAGTTTCTGAGTCCTCTTTGGGGTTTAGTTGACATGTAGAATAGAGCAAGGCAGAGAGGAGATAATGTTTCCTTTCACACTCTGTCTGTCACCACGAGTGATGAAGTGATATTAACACCCTCAGCAATCCTCAGTCAACAGGATTTTATAAATTACAAAGCCTAGTAAAGCTCCCCAGCCTCACCACACATCAAAGACAACTATAGTCTCGCTCACTGTGGCTAGAACACAATCAGTGACGTTTAGTCACAGCAGTGGTAAAGGTTGAGTCTGTGAGAAAAAACACATCAAGGTTCAAACTCCTAAAAAATGTTGATCTTAAAACAATGAAGCTGGATCAATGTGTGTTTATAATGCAGTCCATCTCATGTGGTCCTAGGCTATGTCCTAAATGACACCATATTACCTATGTAGTACACTACTTTTGACCAGAGCCCTGGTAAAGTAGTGCACTACAAAGGAAATGGGCTGCCATTTGGGATGCGGCTCCAACAGTGTATCAGGAAGCAGAGGTGCATCGTCGTTACAGTAACCTGATCGTATAAAAGATGAAGCAACGTGTTCATTAATTATTCAGTACCAGGAGTGACTCCAGGGTGAATATTTTCTTTATTTCATTGTCTTTCCCACTCAGTCGCTCCAGATGAGCTTCTGCAACAGTTGTTCCATGCCTCTGTATCCGGAGCTTAACTGGAGTGAATGAGCGGGAAAGAAAATGAAATAAAATGTTCACCCATGTTTTTCACATATAAAAGAACAAGATATCCTCTAACACACAGTAAAGCAGTGAAGGAATGTCAAAATCCTCTGTGTCCTTCTGTCGCTAGCCGATCATCAGAGCCCTCTCTCTAATCGTCACCATGGAGGCTAACAAGGGATTCTGTACTAGTGTGTCCTTGTTGATGAGATGTGCTTCTTCTCCTCTGTGTCCCTCTCTCTCCTCTCCACCAGTCTCTCTCTCCTCCTCCTCCTCTCCACCAGTCTCTCTCTCTCCTCCTCCTCCTCTCCTCCAGTGTCTCTCTCTCCTCCTCCTCCTCTCCTCCAGTCTCTCTCTCTCCTCCTCCTCCTCTCCTCCAGTCTCTCTCTCTCCTCCTCCTCCTCTCCACCAGTCTCTCTCTCTCCTCCTCCTCCTCTCCTCCAGTGTCTCCCTCTCCTCCTCTCCACCAGTCTCTCCCTCTCCTCCTCCTCCTCTCCACCAGTCTCTCTCTCTCCTCCTCCTCCTCTCCTCCAGTCTCTCTCTCTCCTCCTCCTCCTCTCCACCAGTCTCTCCCTCTCCTCCTCCTCCTCTCCTCCAGTGTCTCTCTCTCCTCCTCCTCCTCTCCACCAGTCTCTCCCTCTCCTCCTCCTCCTCTCCTCCAGTGTCTCTCTCTCCTCCTCCTCCTCTCCACCAGTGTCTCCCTCTCCTCCTCCTCCTCTCCACCAGTCTCTCCCTCTCCTCCTCCTCCTCTCCTCCAGTGTCTCTCTCTCCTCCTCCTCCTCTCCACCAGTCTCTCTCTCTCCTCCTCCTCCTCTCCTCCAGTCTCTCTCTCTCCTCCTCATCCTCTCCACCAGTCTCTCTCTCTCCTCCTCCTCCTCTCCTCCAGTCTCTCCCTCTCCTCCTCCTCCTCTCCTCCAGTCTCTCTCTCTCCTCCTCTCCACCAGTCTCTCCCTCTCCTCCTCCTCCTCTCCTCCAGTCTCTCTCTCTCCTCCTCTCCACCAGTCTCTCCCTCTCCTCCTCCTCCTCTCCTCCAGTCTCTCTCTCTCCTCCTCCTCCTCTCCACCAGTCTCTCCCTCTCTTCCTCCTCCTCTCCTCCAGTCTCTCCCTCTCCTCCTCCTCCTCTCCTCCAGTCTCTCCCTCTCCTCCTCCTCCTCTCCTCCAGTCTCTCCCTCTCCTCCTCCTCCTCTCCACCAGTCTCTCTCTCTCCTCCTCCTCCTCTCCTCCAGTCTCTCTCTCTCCTCCTCCTCCTCTCCACCAGTCTCTCTCTCTCCTCCTCCTCCTCTCCTCCAGTGTCTCCCTCTCCTCCTCTCCACCAGTCTCTCCCTCTCCTCCTCCTCCTCTCCACCAGTCTCTCCCTCTCCTCCTCCTCCTCTCCACCAGTCTCTCTCTCTCCTCCTCCTCCTCTCCACCAGTCTCTCTCTCTCCGCCTCCTCCTCTCCTCCAGTCTCTCTCTCTCCTCCTCCTCCTCTCCACCAGTCTCTCTCTCTCCTCCTCCTCCTCTCCACCAGTCTCTCTCTCTCCTCCTCCTCCTCTCCACCAGTCTCTCTCTCTCCTCCTCCTCCTCTCCTCCAGTGTCTCCCTCTCCTCCTCCTCCTCTCCTCCAGTCTCTCTCTCTCCTCCTCCTCCTCTCCACCAGTCTCTCCCTCTCCTCCTCCTCCTCTCCTCCAGTGTCTCCCTCTCCTCCTCTCCTCCAGTCTCTCCCTCTCCTCCTCCTCCTCTCCACCAGTCTCTCTCTCTCCTCCTCCTCCTCTCCTCCAGTCTCTCTCTCTCCTCCTCCTCCTCTCCTCCAGTCTCTCCCTCTCCTCCTCCTCCTCTCCTCCAGTGTCTCCCTCTCCTCCTCTCCACCAGTCTCTCTCTCTCCTCCTCCTCCTCTCCTCCAGTCTCTCTCTCTCCTCCTCCTCCTCTCCTCCAGTCTCTCCCTCTCCTCCTCCTCCTCTCCTCCAGTGTCTCCCTCTCCTCCTCTCCTCCAGTCTCTCCCTCTCCTCCTCCTCCTCTCCTCCAGTCTCTCCCTCTCCTCCTCCTCCTCTCCACCAGTCTCTCTCTCTCCTCCTCCTCCTCTCCTCCAGTCTCTCTCTCTCCTCCTCCTCCTCTCCTCCAGTCTCTCCCTCTCCTCCTCCTCCTCTCCTCCAGTGTCTCCCTCTCCTCCTCTCCTCCAGTCTCTCTCTCTCCTCCTCCTCCTCTCCTCCAGTGCTGTCAGTATTAGTAGATCTTCTCCACATTAGAGAGCAGCAGTGGGACAGTCAGAGATGTAATGCTGCAGGAACCCATATAGTAAATATATTGCAGCTTTTATTTCTATTGGCTTTATGTTATTGGCTTGTTTTCCTATAAAACACATTGCGTTGCATTCCGTATCTGAAATGTGCTGTATGAATAAAGCTTGATTTGATTTGATGTGTGGACCATGGTCACGTTCAGTATGGCATATTGTAGCAATACACAAGGGTTCTCCTACCTACATATTGTAGGGGAAGGACTGGGAAGGACTGCCCGTTCCATGATCTCGCCATCACGGTTGACAACTCCATTGTGTCCTCCTCCCAGAGTGCTAAGAGCCTTGGCGTGACCCTGGACAACACCCTGTCGTTCTCCACTAACATCAAGGCGGTGACCCGATCCTGTAGGTTCATGCTCTACAACATTCGCAGAGTACGACCCTGCCTCACACAGGAAGCGGCGCAGGTCCTAATCCAGGCACTTGTCATCTCCCGTCTGGATTACTTCAACTCGCTGTAGGCTGGTCTCCCTGCCTGTGCCATTAAACCCCTACAACTCTTCCAGAACGCCGCAGCCCGTCTGGTGTTCAACCTTCCCAAGTTCTCTCACGTCACCCCGCTCCTCCGCTCTCTCCACTGGCTTCCAGTTGAAGCTCGCATCCGCTACAAGACCATGGTGCTTGCCTACGGAGCCGTGAGGGGAACGGCACCTCCGTACCTTCAGGCTCTGATCAGTCCCTACACCCAAACGAGGGCACTGCGCTCATCCACCTCTGGCCTGCTGGCCCCCCTACCTCTGAGGAAGCACAGTTCCCGCTCAGCCCAGACAAAACTGTTCGCTGCTTTGGCACCCCTATCGTGGAACAAGCTCCCTCACGACGCCAGGACAGCGGAGTCAATCACCACCTTCCAGAGACACCTGAAACCCCACCTCTTTAAGGAATACCTAGGATAGGATAAAGTAATCCTTCTAACCCCCCCCCCCCCTAAAAGATTTAGATGCACTATTGTAAAGTGGTTGTTGCACTGGATATCATAAGGTGAATGCACCAATTTGTAAGTCGCCCTGGATAAGAGCGTCTGCTAAATGACTTAAATGTAAATGTAAATTTTGAAACATTACATTTTTCTCTCCCTTCAAGACCTTAAAATGTGTTCACACACACAAACAGATTTATGATTTCTGCCTAATGGTTAAGACGTTGTTTTCTCCTGTGGGCGACCGCGGTTCAGATCCCACCTGTGGGAGACCGCGGTTCAGATCCCACCTGTGGGAGACCGCGGTTCAGATCCCACCTGTGGGAGACCGCGGTTCAGATCCCACCTGTGGGAGACCGCGGTTCAGATCCCACCTGTGGGAGACCGCGGTTCAGATCCCACCAGTGGGAGACCGCGGATCAGATCCCACCTGTGGGAGACCGCGGATCAGATCCCACCTGTGGGAGACCGCGGATCAGATCCCACCTGTGGGAGACCGCGGATCAGATCCCACCTGTGGGAGACCGCGGATCAGATCCCACATGTGGGAGACCGCGGATCAGATCCCACCTGTGACATCTACATTGTTTCTACAGCACATTATCATAACAATATAGCAGTACTGTTATCTCTGGCTCAGCGCTCAGTCCCCATTGAGAGGAGCCAGGACGGATGGTTCCCAGGATGCATCAGTCAGACTGTCACTTAGAGAGGGGTTAGAGAGGGTACACAGGGTCAGGAGGTCAGTGAGGAAGGACTGGTGTCTTCAGGTAATGGGGGGGAGATTTGATTGACTCTATTCCTCAAAGGGTTTACCACACACACACACACACACACACACACACACACACACACACACACACACACACACACACACACACACACACACACACACACTGGGCTGATCTGATATCCATCTACTGGCTGGTTAAATGAAGGATGACTGTTGTGGGCCAATGAGGGGTCAGACAGTGGACACACACAGAAAGTGTCCATGTTATTTCAACCTTGTTGACCCTTTCTGTAGTGGCCTCAGACCCCTTCATGATGGGGCTGATTGGTTGGTCGGTAGCAGACATGGGTTCAATTAGTACTGGTTTACATTTATACACTTATCTGTGATTGATTGAGCTTGCCTGGCTCAACGGAACCAAGGGAATAGTCCCAGCAGTCCAGACTGGATCAATCAAACAACTCAAATGATTTGAAATAAATGAGATACTATTTGAACCCATGTCTGGTTCCATCTCTCTCTCTCTCTCTCTCTCTCTCTCTCTCTCTCTCTCTCTCTCTCTCTCTCTCTCTCTCTCTCTCTCTCTCTCTATCTCTGACTGGCTGCTTCCTCCATGGCAGTATAACCAACTACACGTCTTATACAGGGTCGAGCCAATTCAAAAAATGTTTTATTTAAATAGTCAGTTAAGACCACATTTTTATTTACAATGACAGCCTACCATTCTATGGGACTCTCAATTACAGTCAGTTGTGATACAGCTTGGAATCAAACCATGGTCTGTAGTGACACCTCTAGCACTGAGCTGCAGTGCTTCAGACTGCTGCGCCACATCCAACATCTGTAGATCCAACATCTGTAGATCCTACATCTGTAGATCCGACATCTGTAGATCCGACATCTGTAGATCCTACATCTGTAGATCCGACATCTGTAGATCCGACATCTGTAGATCCGACATCTGTAGATCCGACATCGACATCTGTAGATCCGACATCTGTAGATTCGACATCTGAAGGCAGTCCATTCAGGAAGTAAACTGAAATTCATATGCAATAATTGGAAGAAAATAAAAAATATATTTTCAATGATTTCTCTATAATCTTAAAAGCAAATGCTATTTATTTCAAATGTTTTTCCACTTTTAAAACGTTAATTCTAATCAAATACTGAATTGAGTGCCTTCACTTCGAATTGACCCCAATCCTGGTTTGATAAGATCTGATCTGAGATAGAGAGTGTGCAGACAGGGTGAATGGGTTCTCCCCTGCGTCAGTAAAGCTAATATTGACACTGACTTCACCGATGTCCACTCCTAATGACAGTGATCCATGTATGACCCTTCTGCAGCCCCTCACACCAGACCTGGGTTAAAATAGTATCTGTTTACTTCAGAATACTATAGTGTTTGGTTACTCCTGCCAGTAGTGTCAGGGAGGGACAGGGTTTGCTCTCTCAGTTCCATTGCACCAGACAAGCCCAATCAAGCAAAGATTTGCAGGAATATAAATACTCTTTCAACCCATGGGTTTGGAATCCCAGCTCTCATGGATCTCCACGGTGTCCCAGAGCTGTTCTGAGGAAACACAGACACGTTATGATGTAACATCCATGCCGCCAATGCTGATGCCATCTCATTAATGATCAGCTAGTCTGAGACATGGCTGTAGACTCATACGGATGTAGTATCTTCATTTTCTACAGCAGGAAAATAATCCTGCAGCAACAGGGAAATTCAAATTTTTTTCTGGAATATAATTAACATACATTTTTTTGGTGGGGTTGATAAATGTTTTGTTATGTAGACTCCTATAGTATCTAATGGTAAGTCTGACTGTTACCCTGAGACATGACTGTAGACTCCTATAGTATCTAATGGTAAGTCTGACTGTTACCCTGAGACATGACTGTAGACTCCTATAGTATCTAATGGTAAGTCTGACTGTTACCATGAGACATGACTGTAGACTGCTATAGTATCTAATGGTAAGTCTGACTGTTACCATGAGACATGACTGTAGACTCCTATAGTATCTAATGGTAAGTCTGACTGTTACCATGAGACATGACTGTAGACTCCTATAGTATCTAATGGTAAGTCTGACTGTTACCATGAGACATGACTGTAGACTCCTATAGTATCTAATGGTAAGTCTGACTGTTACCCTGAGACATGACTGTAGACTCCTATAGTATCTAATGGTAAGTCTGACTGTTACCATGAGACATGACTGTAGACTCCTATAGTATCTAATGGTAAGTCTGACTGTTACCATGAGACATGACTGTAGACTCCTATAGTATCTAATGGTAAGTCTGACTGTTACCATGAGACATGACTGTAGACTCCTATAGTATCTAATGGTAAGTCTGACTGTTACCCTGAGACATGACTGTAGACTCCTATAGTATCTAATGGTAAGTCTGACTGTTACCATGAGACATGACTGTAGACTCCTATAGTATCTAATGGTAAGTCTGACTGTTACCATGAGACACGACTGTAGACTGCTATAGTATCTAATGGTAAGTCTGACTGTTACCATGAGACATGACTGTAGACTCCTATAGTAGAGTACAGTACTGTAGAATATAGTAGAGTAGAGTAGAGTACAGCACAGTAGAATATAGTAGGGTAGAGTACAGCACAGTAGATTATAGTAGAATAGAGTACAGTAGAATATAGTAGAGTACAGTACAGAGCAGTAGATTATAGTAGAGTACAGTACAGCATAGTAGCATATAGTAGAGTACAGTACAGTAGAATATAGTAGAGTACAGAACAGTAGATTATAGTAGAATAGAGTACAGTAGAATATAGTAGAGTACAGTACAGCACAGTAGAATATAGTAGAGTACAGTACAGTAGAATATAGTAGAGTACAATACAGTAGAGTACAGTACAGCATAGTAGAATAGAGTACAGTACAGTACGATAGAGTAGAGTAGGGGACTGAACTGGTTTAATTACTGAATGATCTAAGAGATCCTCTCTCTCTCTCTCTCTCTCTCTCTCTCTCGGGCCTGTTTTGTGGTGGATATCTCTCTCACTCTAATCTCATTACGCATAATTCCCTGGGCTGTGTAGGCCTGATCAAGCCCTGGAGGCACAGAGCTCTATCATTGGCTGTCTGTCTTTGTCCATGTAGAAGTTTGTGTGAGTGTTTGTGTGTGTGTGTGTGTGTGCTTGTGCACCTGTCTGTGTCCATGTGTGTGTGTGTGTGTGTGTGTGTCCATGTATGACTGTTTGAAGTGTAAGAGAGGGGGAGAGGATAAATGACCACATTAGTTTAGCAGGACAAAGGAGCTGTACATGGTTAGAGAGACACAGAAACACTATCCCATGGAAGGACATGGAATTATTTAGCAGGACAATAACGGCCTGTTGATGTTGATGACGCAGATTGAAATTAAATAAAGATGAATATCATTTTGTGAAAATGAGGAAGACTGAGGGACAGAACTATATCAGTGGGAATGCATCACATATTCTGACTGATCCGTTTTCAAACATGATCATGTTGAGACTGTAAATCTTCCATAGTCCTGAAAACATTGCATCATACTAGATATGTTCAGCCCAACTCCCAAGACTCATGTTGTGTCTACTGGAGCCAAACCTTTCTGCTGAAGTCCTGGAGCGATATGCTGCAATACCTCCACAACAGTTAGCACATCAGTCCTCTGCAGTGAAGCAGCGGTCACATTTAACCTCCATTTTTAGTAACAACACAGCCAGTTGACAGCAGATCCTGGAAGTGTCAGTCTCCAATTCAAGGAGGGATGCCCCCTGGGGCCATGGAACCAAACAAGACTCAGGAGGAGGAGGGATGCCCCCTGGGGCCATGGAACCAAACAAGGCTCAGAGGAGGAGGGATGCCCCCAGGGGCCATGGAACCAAACAAGACTCAGGAGGAGGAGGGATGCCCCCAGGGGTCATGGAACCAAACAAGACTCAGGAGGAGGAGGGATGCCCCCAGGGGCCATGGAACCAAACAAGACTCAGGAGGAGGAGGGATGCCCCCAGGGGCCATGGAACCAAACAAGACTCAGGAGGATGAGGGATGCCCCATGAGGCCCTGGAACTAAACAAGACTCAGAGGGGAAGGGATGCCCCCTGGGGCCATGGAACCAAACAAGACACAGGAGGAGGGATGCCCCCTGGGGCCATGGAACCAAACACGGCTCAGAGGAGGAGGGATCCCCTCCGGGGCCATGGAACCAAACAAGACTCAGGAGGATGAGGGATGCCCCATGAGGCCATGGAACCAAACAAGACTCAGAGGAGGAGGGATGCCCCCAGGGGCCATGGAACCAAACAAGACACAGGAGCAGGGATGCGCCCTGCGTCCATGGAACCAAACACGACTCAGAGGAGGAGGGATGCCCTCCGGGGCCATGGAACCAAACAAGACTCAGGAGGATGAGGGATGCCCCATGAGGCCATGGAACTAAACAAGACTCAGAGGAGGAGGGATGCCCCCAGGGGCCATGGAACCAAACAAGACACAGGAGCAGGGATGCGCCCTGCGGCCATGGAACCAAACACGACTCAGAGGAGGAGGGATGCCCTCCGGGGCCATGGAACCAAACAAGACTCAGAGAAGGAGGGATGCCCCCTGGGTCTTGCCAAATTTCCAAAAGTTTGATAAATGTGTCTGTACAAGCCAAAGTCAAGTGGGTATCTGAAGTTCAATTGAACATGATTGTTTACAGGTTTGGTGCCAGGAACAACTAGTGAAGATACCGACACGCAGGAGCTTTCAGCGGTTCTATGGTTGGTTCAGCTAGATATGTATTCTGTATCTCTTTATAGATCCATCTGTGGTTGGTTCAGATAGATATGTATTCTGTATCTCATTATAGATCCATCTGTGGTTGGTTCAGCTAGATATGTATTCTGTATCTCATTATAGATCCATCTGTGGTTGGTTCAGCTAGATATGTATTCTGTATCTCATTATAGATCCATCTGTGGTTGGTTCAGCTAGATATATATTCTGTATCTCTTTATAGACCCATCTGTCAGCATTTGAAGCTATGCAGAGTGTAACACGCACACTGTAGTCATTTAGCAGACGCTCTTATCCAGAGAGAGCTGTTGAGAGAGCTGCATACTGTGTCAAACATATTGTTGATGGACTTTCAATTATTCTCGCAAAATGGGTTCCTTAGCTGTTAACCTCTGCATTACAGCGCCACCCTGTGGTGCAGATCAGTACTGAAGCTGTCAATCAGCCCAGTTCTCAGAGGATGAATGATCATACCAAAACAAGTTCTCACTGTCTCATGTCAGAATTAGACATTCATCCATGTTTCTCAAACGTCAAATTTTGAAATTGTTTCAAATGTCAGATTTTTAAGTGTTCAGTTAAGGTTAGGCATTGATTCGGAATTGTAAAGTTTAGACATTAACTCAGAATGGTTAAGGTAATGTTAAGCTTTGTGATAGGCTTAGAACAGAAATGTCAAAAACAACTTTCTATCACTGGATTCAAACATGCAACCAGAGGATCCAGAGGCAGAAACTTACGTCCGTCCCCGTCCCCAACGCCCTAGCAAAACCAAAGCCTACTTGAAGGTTAGACGGCTCACTCTTGCCCTGTAGTGGTGGGTTTCCACGTCATCTCCCGATGTCGTCAGACATGGATGGACGTGGAATACTGACTTGTATCACGGATGACCTGCCTGCATGCCAAGCAAGTAGACCTTCTTTCAACGGTTTTATTTATCAGAATATAGACATAAAAACGGCACATTAATTTTTACAGATTCGACAGAAAGGGCAGGACCCCAGTCACTAGCATTGTTCAAATCATTTAATGGCAACACAAAACAAGTAGGCTATACAATTCAAGCATTGTTAAAATCAATTAATAACAACATCAGCAAGTAGGCTGTACAGTAGAATGGCAGACACAAAGCACCATTTTCAGTTCAGAATCTTAATAGACAATACAGGACAGTACAAAGACAAAGTAGTAATTGTTGGTTCTACTGAAACACATTTTCCTTCATCAAGAAAACTGATGTTGTTTGTGGATTCACTTTGTGTGAAGGATTTGAATAGCCTGACTGCCAGTCTGTTCTTGCCTTCTTGACAACTATTTATGGAACTGGCTTGTTTGGCTTGACAATGACAAGCTAGGAATTGACACTACATTATAGTAAAGCAACATAAACATTTAAAAGGTTTTAAACATTTCCTCTTTGTTACTAAAAGCTGATATCACAGCTTTATCTCTTTGGCACGGAGGAGAAAGTATGACAAAAACAAGCTCTGACAATGAACTGAGCTCAACAACACTATGTACAAAAGGTCATGTAAAAAATGTTATAAATATGTCTAAAACCATAGACACTATGTACATCTTTACACTGTAACATGGATGGTCTGTTCTCCTCTGTAGTTTACTCACACATGGCTCTCAGTGGAGGCTGCTGAGGGGAGGACGGCTCGTAATAAAAGATGGAACTGCGCAAATTGAATGGAATCAAACACATGGTTTCCATGGTTTCCATGTGTTTGATGTATTTGAAACCATTCCACTGATTCCGCTTCAGTCATGACCACCTGTGATTGGTATGTATAATGTAGACTTGGGTTCAAATATGATTTGTTTTCTAACAAATGCCTTAGCTGGGCTTGATGGAGCTTGCTTGGCACAATGAAACCAATGGAATAATCCCAAAAGTGCAAACACTCATAATCTAATCAAATGCTCAAAGTATTTGATGGAAAACAAACACTATGTGAGCCATTTATCCTCCCCTCACCAGCCTCCTCTGGTGGTCAGTGGGCACAGCATGGTTGGGGTCAATTCCAATTCCAATATCAATTCAGAAAGTAAACCTCATTAAGAAGCCTTGAAGCGAACTGGAATGTTAGTGTACTTCCTGAATTGACTGGTATTCTAATGGAATTGACTCCAACCCTGGGGCACAATGCTGTGTTCTGCTGGTGGTGGTGGTGTGAGGTCTTCAGCCTCCCTCCCCTTCTCATTCCCTCTTCCTCAGTACGATGTAGATGAGACCACTGACCAGACACAGAGGGAAGGACACCCAGGCCAGGACGTAGGCAAAGCCGAACGCAGCATC